>NC_048596.1:271948050-272088050 GCF_003668045.3 Cricetulus griseus | reverse complement strand
GAGGGTAGGTCAGAAGAGGGGTTTTGGGGGAATGATGCTTTTTTAAATTCACATATCCTTACCATGTATTCATAGGTATCTTAGTCATCGTGGCTGCCATGCCAGAATCCCACAAACGGGGCAGGCACGATGCCAGGCATTCATTTGCTCATAGTTCTGAAAGCTGAGAGGGGAAGGGTAAGGCTGGCTATGTAGGTTTGTGGTAAAGCGTGTGTCTAGACTGTTAGGCCTGAGTTTGATCACCAGCACTAATAATAGAAAAAAGAAAAGAAGATTCTGTAGGGGAAATTAAAAGATTAAGCATTTCAAGGGATGAGGCATGATACAAAATTTCTATTGAAAGAAGAAAGATGGCTCAGTGGTTGAGAGCACTGGCTGTTCTTACAGAGGGAGGACTCCAGTCCCTGGGGAGTCTAATGCCCTCTTCTGGCATCTGTGTGCACTGCATGCAAGAGGTGCACAGACAGGTGCAGGCCAACACCCACACACATAAAACTTAGAAGTAACCATGGCATGTGGCTGTGGGCTCAGATAGTTTGGAGGATGAGGCGGGAGGACCACTTGATCCAGGAGCACAAGGCAAGCCTGAGCAGCATGTTTCCAAACAATCTTAAACAAAACTTGCAAAGTGATAATAAGAGCGTGTCCTTGGCACATGGAAAGCCTTGTGTTTGGTCACCAGCACAATAGAAAAAAGTGACAGACCAATCATGCGATGAGTCCTACCCCCTCCTCCTTAGACCTTCATCTCAGGACAGTGCAGCTCCTCATCCTCCAGCCCTAGCGCACAGCTCTGCAGGCTCTGCACACATCAGAGATTTTTCGTGCTGTTTTTCTCTCTTGCTGTACCCATGCACTTTTGTCAGCTCTGAAGAGTCTGTGAAACATAAACAGCATCTCCTCAGCCCAGTACTTGTGTTCTGTGCTAAGTCCAACCCTGCTCAAGATTGAAGTAACAAAGGTATTTCTCCCAAGAGCTGTCTTAGGCTCTGCAGCAGCTCTTTTCTCCAGACGGTCCTTCAGAATCACCCTGACTTCATTGGGAATGCCGGCCTTCATGTGTGTGTCTGTTTGTGTGTCTCTGTGTGTGCATGTGTGTGTCTGTGTGTGCCTGTGTATGTCTGTGTGTGCATGTGTGGGGTGTCTGTGAGTGCATCTGTGTCTCTCTGTGTGCGGGGGGGTGTCTGTGAGTGCATCTGTGTATCAGTGTGTCTGTATGTGTGTGTGTGTGTGTGTGTGTGTGTGTGTGTCTCTGTGTGTGTGTGCTTGTATGTCTGTGTGTGGGGTGTGTGTACAATGCACACATTAACGTCCACATGTGCTCATAACTGAGCTAGAACCCCATGCATGTTTAGCGTGTGCTCTACCTCCAAATGCATCCTCAGTCTTGTTTGGTTTCTGACTAGGATAGCATCTTGGTTACTGTAGCTTAAGCAGACCCCCACTCTGCCTGGCACATTGCACCTATCCATCCAGATCAGTTTGTTGAATCTGTTGGTGCCTCTCATTTTCACAAGGAAGGTGTCTTAGTTAGGTTTTTATTAAGGAGACACCATGATCACAGCAACTCTTTTGATTTTCTGAGACAGGGTTTCTCAGTGTAGCCTTGACTATCCTGGACTGTCTGTCTGTAGACCAGGCTGGCCTAAACTCACAGAGCTCTGTTGTGCCTGCCTCGACCAGCAAGAAAGACACAACTCGGGAACTCTTCTTCCTGCAGTTTATTTCAGGAGCCTTGTACAATCTTCTTCTGGGGCCCCCGAGGAAACCCGACCCACTGCTTAAAAGCGCCCTTGTCAGCCCACCCCAGACCGCCACATGGCGAAAGCAGAAGGGTCCACAGACACGGAAGCAGGCCTGAAGCCCAGCCTTAGCCAGATAAGAAGTTGTCCAGCACAAAGAGCGCTCACCCTCGGGATGGTGGGAGGCGGAAGCCGGCGCCATCTTTTGGGCCGACAAAGCGCGGCTCTCCACAGAGCTCCACCTGTCTCGGCCTCCCCAGTGCTGGGATTAAAGGTGTGTGCCACCACTGCTGAGCCCAGAGCAACTCTCAGACAGGAAACATTTCATTGTGGCTCGCTCACAGTTCAGAAGTTGAGTCCGTCATAGTGGGGAACACGGCAGTCTACAGGCAGGCATGGTGCTGGAGAAATAGCCGAGGCAACAGAAAGTCAACTGACTGTCGCACTGAGGGAAGCTTGAGGATAAAAGCTCCAAGCACACCCAACAGTGACACATTTTCAAAAGAAGGTGTGGCCCAGATTAAAGGTGTGTCACCCAGCCTCCTCCAACAAGGCCACACTGCCTCCCACAGGGCCACAGCTCCTAATAGTGCCTCTCCCTGTGAGTTTACGGGGGCCAAGTACATTCACACTACCGCAGAAGGTTAGTGTGCTCCCTGCCCCAAGCTGTAGCCATTCCTGTGGGGATATGGAAAGAACACAGCTGAACAGAGAACACGGGGATGGGTGACACAGAGTAGGCGTCACCAAGTATGAGCCCTGCAGCAATGTAGAGGGAGGGGACACTACGCCTCACAGAATGAAAACCTGCACACTCTGCATTTCCACTTGACATTCTTCGTTCTTTAGGACTCGGTGTTTCATAGCCGGCCGAGCAGGGAAAAGTCCCGGTGAGCCTATGACAGGTCTCCCTGTAAGCAAGCTTGGGGGATAAGCTGGGACCCTCATTTTACCGAGCGTAGAGCTTAGCATCTCTGCCGATACTGCGAATTTCCATCTGGTTCACATCCAGTAGCCAGGCAGAAGCTTGAACCCGCCAGACAGAACATTTATTAACACAGCATGTCCCAAAACAGCAGAAAGAAGCCTGCAGAGTGGGCAGGACAGGCGGTGCCACCACCTGTCCTCCATCTGTCCTGTGCAAGCAAAGAGGCTCACGCAGAGGAAGAGCCTCAACACGAGAGTAGCCTATTCACCATCACGCTCTAGCGGTGAAGCTGGCCCATCAAAGAGGCCGAGGGTACTGTCGTGAGCTAAGGGCCACTCCCTGATGCCAAGTCCTCTGGGCGTGGGGTGGGACGGTGGGGACAAAGTAGAACAGATACCATGCAGATTGATATTCAGCACCATAGCCGATTATTCCTGCAAGGCCCGCTCAGAGGCACAAGTGTGGACATGACGGACACAAACTATGACGTTCGGCAGTCTCTGTTCTTTTTCACCAATTGCCCCTTGGTAGTGTTTTAACTGCAGTTTGTTCTTAGCTTCAGAGAGTGTTGTAGTCACTGATCACTAGTGGCTTTTGAATGTGAAGTCTGGGAGAAATGGCTGCTCATACCTCAAACAGCTCCCTGTGAGCCTTGTGCCCCAGCGGTGGCAATACTAGCTCAATGCCCACTGTGGTACTGTCGGCCACAAAGCCACGCAGGCCCCTTCTGTGGCCGACTCCTGTATCAGGACACCTCTGCAGTTCTACAGTGTCCTTTCCACTGTTTTCAGCATCAGTATTACAGTTCAAACTGAGTGTGCCCACAGCGATTTCTGCCCATCACAAATCTTTTAAACATGAACACCGTGGCTTTGAACTGCACGTGCTCACAAATGAGCTCCCTGGATAAAATCCCTGTGCTTTTTGTATTCAAGGAAGACATTGCCTTCTGAATGGTGCCCACGCTCCCCTTACCTCCTGCAGGTATTAACTATTCTCTACTCTTCATGCCCCATCTCTGCTTCTTTCAGCTTTGCACTGGCTGACATGAAACCCTTTGTTGTTTGGTTTCCATGCATTCTTTGGGGTGTTTGTGGAAACACATGGCTGGGGTAGAGGGTTCCTGCCCTCCTGTTTTGGCTCAGATAAAATGAACAAGGGCCTCTGGGTCTCCTATTAGCAGAGTTGTTGGCTTCTGTGCTGAGAGGTTAGGGGAGCTCCTGACTGAGTTTCTTCACCCTGTGGTTTTAAGGATGGCAGGTGAATTTTAAATAACAGGCAGAAAAGTCCACTCTCCATTCTACCCTATGCTTGGTGGACTGCCCCACTGCTGCAACGGACCAGGCCAGGGCGGAACCAACATTTCTTTGGCAATAGAACTTGAGACATTGGGTTGCCATGGAGACAATGCTCGTTGCTATCTGGTCACAGTGGCTTTCCTGGTTCTTGTAGGTCATGTGGACCCACGTGCAAATGTATTGAGTCTGTTTCTGGTTGCTTCTGGACCTTGTAGGATTTGTGACGGTCTATGTATTGTTATTGTTTGATTTTTTGCATGGAGCATAGGTCCCCAATTCCAGTGAGGTGAGAAAGAAAATAAGATTCTGTCTACAAGCAGAAGTAGCCTGTGAATGAGCACTGAGACCATGGACTCCATGTTCAGCTCTGAACTGCACCTGTACAACCACCCCGACTGGTTGCTCCGGGTTCTTTCTGTGTGTGAGTGTGCTGTGCATAGTGTTCATGTGTGTGTGAGTGTGCTGTGCATAGTGTTCATGTGTGTGTGAGTGTGCTGTGCATTGTGTGAGTGTGTGTGTGTGAGAGAGTGTGCTGTGCATTGTGTAAGTGTGTGTATGAGTGTGCAGTGCATAGTGTGAGTGTGTGTGTGAGAGACAGAATGTGTGTGTGAGTGTGCTGTGCATTGTGTATGTGAGTGTGAGTGAGTGTGCTGTGCATTGTGTGTGTGTGAGTGTGAGTGAGTGTGCTGTGCATTGTGTGTGTGAGAGAGTATGCTGTGCAGTGTGTGTGTGTGTGTGTGTGTGTGTGTGTGTGTATGTGTGTGTGTGTGTACACTTTTGTGTGCAGTTGTGCATGGAGGCTGGTGGCCAATCTCAGCTCCTCTGTAACTTTCCACCTTACCTTTTGCGAAGCAGTGTTCCATAGATCCTGGTGGTAGCCAGTGTGGCGAGGCTGGCAGGCCAGATAAGGATTACAGAGCTTCTTCAGAGCTGGGGTTACAGCTGTATGTATGTGGGTGCTGGGAACAGAACTTGTTTTTCTAGCAGGTACTTAACATTCGAGGGTCTTCCCAGTGTCACTCCCAAGATTACTCTACACAACTTACACCCTGATTGTTAGTCTCCGGCACTGTCATGCGCTAGCTCTCCCCTTAGTGTGACACTCCCCAGAAGGTGAGGCCAACGGTTAAGAGGTACCTGTCCACCTATGTGAGTGTGTCTTGGGCCTTGGTGCTGCCCACACTCAGGTGACTCTTAAGGAGACACATTGAGGAAATTTCCTGCCTGGTGGACAGAACTGCCCCCGGAGTGATGGAATTTCAGTTGAGCCGAGTCACCACAGCCCCTGCCTTTCTTGGTGTTACCTCAGGGGACATAGACCACAGTACTTCTTCATCCCTCCATTGGGGTCCACACCATGTGACAGTAAGATGCTCATGTCTGTCTCTGAGCATGTGCTCATGTCCCTTTGTGAGGAGGTGGGTGTCAACTCTGTAGCTCCATATTCCTTCTTCTTCATCTTCAGATCGTCAGGCTGAGGGGCCGAGATGAGGAAAGCTGAACAAACGTCAGAGTCTTTTAACAAATCCCCACACACTGAAACACAGCCCATCACAGCCCAGCTGCATTCTCTCATGGTTCTGGAGGCTCAAAATCCAGATGTCAGCAGGAGCCGTCCCTTCTGAGGCTCAGGGGACCTTGTCTCTCTGAGCTTTAGGAGTTGCGGGTGGCCTTTGGCATCCCTTGGCACTTCTCACCTTGGGGTAGCAGGGTTCCAGTTTCTGACTCCTTTGCTCTGTGTTTGTGTCCAGCTTCACCCCTGCTTACAGGACCCTGATCATTGCTTCAGAGTCCACTCAGCTTGTCTTAGCAGCATCCTGGTCACTGTTTCAGAGCCCACTCTGCTTGTCTTAAATTGAGGGCACCACACTGACCCCAAGCCAGAAAAGACTGCACCTACAGTGACCTGGGGTCAGGGCTCAACATAAGATTCGGGGAGTGGGCTCAGGCTATAGTTCGGATGAAGACTGATTCCCAGCATACAGAATCCTGAGTTTGACCTCCAGAACTGCATAGATTGGACAGGGAGGTTCATGCCTTTAATCCTAGTTCTTGGGAGTTAGAGGCAAGAGGAGCCGAAATTCAAGGTCATTCTTAGCTACATAAATGATTCACCATCAGCCTGGACTAGAGAGTCAGCCCCCAACCCCCACTCTAAATGAATGAATAAATAACAATAGCAAAACGCCATTGAGGGATGTGGATCACCCCCTAAAGTGCAAAGTCTTGTATTTTTCTGCACTTCTCCTGTGTGTGTGTGTGTGTGTGTGTGTGTGTGTGTGTGTGTGTGTGTGTGTGTTTACATGTTTACACATTCATATGTGTGCGGGTGCCCTTGTGGGACATCATATGTGCACATGCAAAGCCCATGGGGTCATGCATTCCCATGTATGTGCGCAGGCAGAGCCCAGAGGAAAACCTCAGTGTTTGTTCCTTGGACACCATTTATTTACCTTGCTTTTTGGACAGTCTCTCTCACTTTCACCTGATCTCACTGCTTTGTCTGGCTGCCTGGGCAGTGTGAGCCCCGGGAATCACCCAGTCTCTGCCTCCCCAGTGCTGGGGTTAGAAGCATGTCTTGGGGTATCTTGGGGTGCAGGGGTGGAACTCTACTGCTTTCCTCCCACACTTTACCCACTGACCTCTCTCAAGCCCCACACCCAACTTTGTTTTCTTACTTTCCCCAGTGTCCCTGATTCCCTCCTGTTTCCCCCATTAGTTGGCTCTGTGCAGACAGCTAGATAGCTCAATCAGGGACACCCGAACCCAGGCCGCTGCTCTGGCCTCTGGCTGGTTTATTGACCTGTAAATATTTTCCTCTGGGGTTGGCAGCTTTACATCCCTCCTGTGACCCTCTGGGTCTCCTTTTCACTTGCCCCTCCAGGAAATTGTCTGTTTTGTTTCCCACCAATCGAAACCCCGTGACCTTGTGACCCCAAGCACAGAAGGCTTTCTTTATTTCCTTCCTACACCAGATTGTCCTGGTCAGGAAGCCAATCCCCGGGGCTCCTAAGTCATTTGACAACATTGGTGACTATCTGGGCAGTTGGTTGGGTTGTAAAAATCATTAATCATTGATCTGTGTGCTATTGGGCAGACAGGAACGGCTGCCTGGTGATGTGATTCTCCTTTAGCCTCTGGGGTCTTTTATGCTTGGACTCTGCCCCTGCCTACGGCCTGTCCGGCCACTGCAGAGAGGAGGCATTTGCCTCAGCAGTTACAGTTGCCTTGGTGCAGAAGGGGAACTCATCTGGATGAATCCAAGTGGGGCTATTTCGTACTGTGCAATGTGCCAGGCAGGTTCACTTCAGTGACATTCTCAGTGGGTGCTGCCTGGCTCTTTCTTTATAGGCTGATAAGTCGTCTATAGAAGTTTGGGGCTGCTCAGAGGAATTTCTGTGAGCTGATGGAGAGCTTAGGAAATGATTAGCGCAGGCCTCGTATTTTTGCAAGTCAGGGAAACAAAGCTGAGGGTTAACGGGCAGGCTGCAAACTCAACCCCGAGGGGAAGGGATATTGTTCACAACCTTCGGGAGCTCCTCTCCAGCTTTCACCTCTGGCCTCAGGAGAATTGATGATGGGGAGGAGGGTGGGCCAAGCTAACTTGGCAGCTCTCTCAGGTCAGCGACACACGTGCTTGGTAAAATAGGAAACGATGGAAATGCTTTGGCAAATGTACAAGCAAGATGGAGCGATGCCCAGGAGCCAGAAAGAGAAAGGATTAAAAGCAAGAGTCCAGGTCTGCCAGCTCTAAGCAGCTCTCTACATTTACAGCCTTGGAGAATAGCCTGACTTTCCTGGGCCCTCTGGTTTCAGTGATCTGTGACAGGAAATTTGATTCTGACATTGCCACATGGTTGGGCACGTTGTGAAGAATGGGGTAGCCCTGTAGCCATGCTGCAGACTTGACCTGTCTGTGGGCTTCAACAGATAGACTCCAGTATGACACAGGTGCCCTGGCCCAAGAGCAGCCAGGAGTGTGAAAGCCAAAGCCATGCCGGGGAGTAGCTCCAGAAGGTCTATGTCATGGTGGAGAGTATGCAGGCCCTGATGAGAATTAGTGCCGTAACGTTTCTGATTCATTTGGATCTGGATCTCGTAAGTTTACTTTCAAGGAGAAGTGATGGGTCAGGATAAAAATCAAGTGAACTTTTAATAAAATAAAGAAATTTTCATGTCAGGCCTGAGAAATCTTCTTCCAACTATGGAGAGAGTTACACTGCTTCAGTTTCATCAAGAGTCTTGAGTCTTGCTATCAAGCCAGAAAATGAACCCATAGGGCCCACAGCACTGAGGCATTGGGTGCAAGCTTCTCACACAAAGCTAAGAACTCCTGTCCTGTGGCACTCCCAGCCAGGCAACCAAGAAGAGCCCAGCTCAGCCTGAGGAATTCCCCAGAAGGTGCCCAAGCAAACTTGAGCTGGTACCTCTGGGAATCAGAGTCCTGTGGCCAGAATGTTGTGGGAAATCCAAAGTCAGAGAGTTAAAATAAAACATGGTACACAGTCTTATTGAGGATCCCCATCCTTAAGCTACCTCCAAAGAAAAGCCATCCTACATTGAAGAATTACAAAGCACAGTCCTGAGTCACAGGGTGAGTGGCTGGCCAGTAAACAGTGCAGCCAGGGAACTTCTTTGTTAAGGAGAGAATGGAACCCACACAGACGAGCAAGTGGTGGATTCTAAAGGGAACCAAGCAGAACTTGTAGAAGTAAACTGGATAGACGGGTGACGGAGCAGTTTGGACAATCTAGAAACAACCTCAGAGAGACATAGGAGGAGCATCAGTACATCCACTGACTGTCCCAAATGAGAAAAGGAGGGGAAAGAATAAGGCAGGACTTTATGAGTCGAATTTACTGCTCTGGTGAATGCATGAGTTTTCAGAATTGAGGGGAACTGCGATCTGAAGAGGCTAACATAAAGCAATTGTGTGGCTGTAATAGCACATACTTAGGATGGCAAAGACAGTGGAACAACATTAATAATTATTAAGTTCAGATTGCCTGCAAACAAGGGAACTGGAAGGATTTTTTTAACATTTCCCAGATGAGGCAGAAGATGGCATCACTGCCGAGCTAGAGTTCTATACCCAGCTAAACTACTCCTCAAAGTGAAAGGGACAGATATTTTTACACTAAGAATAAGAGTGTTTACAACCTTAGTCCATCACCCAAGGCATAAATGTGATTCTGAGGGAATTCAGCCAAACCTAAGAGGAAGATGAGAAAAGTTTATAATAATTTGGCAGATGTCAAGCAACTCTGACAGTAGAAACCAACACTAATGATCACAACTGAGCAACTAAAGCCAGAGTATGAGTAAGAACTGAGAAGCTTCTCCCCAAAGCTTCTCTCATGAGAGCAAGGTCCAGAAGAGAGGGAGACAGGTTTTGTATTTCAGCATTTGAAGGTTCTTGTGTTGGAGATGCATTGTCAGATGATGCTGATTAAAGTTAATTAAACTAGTTAATAAACTATAACTGTCTAACTAGTTAAGAGGATAAATGGAGAGTTTTTAAAGATTCATTTTTAAATAAACAAGAATTAAGAGGCAAAACAAAAACATCTAAACCAATTTAAAATTCATGCATTAAAACTTAGTAAGTTCACGTGTAAAATTATACACAATTTATAAGGTTCATAAACAGTACATTATCATAAAATGGTAAACAACTAAGCAGATGAAAGTAGAGCTGTTTTAACCAGAAGTATCTTGAGATGCCTTTGATGAATCATAGTGTTCTAGGCCAATGCATTCCGCAGTGACCCAAGGACTAAATGATGCAGTAAACTTGAAGTTTGATGCCCCCAGCCACAAGGTTTCTAGTAGTTGAAAGGAAGTCAAGAGAATTGCCGACAGCTATTTGACAACAGAGAATCAGTGAGCAAATACCTCACTGAAACAACTGAAACTCACAGAAAAATTGCCAACAGCAAGCAAGCAGGCAAAACTTACTGGGCTTCTGTGACAGGCGGCGAAAGCACTTTACTACCTAACACATGTGGACTGTCTACGAAGTCCAGGTTGGTCTGGAGAGGGAATCTGGTTGGTCTCAAAGAATCAACATTATATTAAAGATGTTGTTTTTAAAAGAAAAATGTAGGCTGTCTTTGGGATGTTTTTGTCATCCCCTCCCCTTTTAATGTTTGTGGGTGTTTTGCCTCATGTCTGTCTGAGTGCATGCGTGTGCCTGATACTCATTGGATGCCCCAGAACTGGAATTACAGATAGTTGTGAACCTTTGTGTAGGTACTGGGTGAACTTTTTTCCTCTAGAAGAGCAGGCAATACTCAGATCAATTCTCCAGCCTGTTTTTAGAATTCCATAAATTCATTTATTTATTTATTATTTGGTGGTGGTGGTGATAGTGGTGTGTGTGTGTGTGTGTGTGTGTGTGTGTGTGTGTGTGTGGTATGTGTGTCCGTGTCCATCCCTATCCTTGGTATTAAACTCAGGTCATCAGGACTGGTGGCAAGCACCTTTATCCCCTGAGCCATCAGCTGGTCCCTAAAGCTTGTTTTTCTTAAAAACAAACAAACAACAACAACAAAACCCCACAAAACTTTTAGGGTTGGTGAGTTGGCCAAGCCAGAAGTCACTAATTTGGTCCCTGGAACCCACGTGGCGGGAAAGACCTGACTCCATTTTCTTCTGATGTCCACACGCATGCACTGGCATGCACATACACACTCAAATGAAATGACAAATGCAAACAGGCACACCTTTAATAACTCATAGGTAAGAGAAAAAAAAACTGAAAGTGAATTACAAGCCACATGGGTCTGACCAAATATAGGATTAAAGTGATTTGTTGTGTGGCTAAAGAGCTTGAAGGGAGATCTCGTGTTTGACACCTCAGTTGTTAATGGTGAAGGGACAAAAAGAACAGGAGAAAGATGAATATACCATTCCCAAAAAGACATTCGATGTCCCAGAAACATTCTGGAAGATCTGGTGCTTACCAGGACTTCTACAAACTCTAACTGCCTACAGCAGTGTGGCACTTTGTCACATTCAGCAGAATGACAAACACTTCAAAGTCCCCCAAGACCAAGTGTTATCGAAGTCGTGTTGGAGGACCCCCTAACTCAGATGCTCATAGGGTACCATCTGCAGAGACTTGACGAGCAGTAGCTGCCAGAACTTAGCCTCCACATCGAGCAGGTACCTTTGGGCTGCTTTTGAACACATGCAGGACCAGATGTGCATTCAGAGGGTCAGTAAACCCTTCAAATGTAGAAACATCTCTCTGCCCCTCCACTGGGAAATGAGTAACAAAGCCGTGATTTGTTTATGTAGTGGACTATTACACAGTAATTAAAGAACGGTACCAACATAAACCAGTTTGAGTGAAAGCAGGCAGCTAGAGAAGGTGGCCTGTCAAAAGAAAGTTCCTGAAGCTATAAAATAATACAAACTGGAATGATGGATGGTCATTCCCTGGAAGGGGAAATAAGGGACCAGAGGCTTTCCGTTGTTTTCTAGACATTTTAAATGTTTCAGGTCAAGTATGGCAAAAGGTAGCCATCAATTTTTTTATGCTATTTGTGGAGATATGCCTGGCCTTGATTTCTGTGTGCTGCAATATTTCAGCTCTTATTGGTTTTTAATCTACCAGAATAATGGACAAAGCACGTGTCAAAAAGGCAGGAGAGAGGTGGGGATTCACAACAAAGACTGACTGTTAGTGAAGCTGGGAACTGTGTAAAGTTCCAGCTGGGAAACTACTATGACCAATAGGACTGAACAATAAAGTCTCGAGAAAAGTGAATTCAGTGGACAGTAATGGCACCCTCAGAGTTCACTGTGCCCTAATATCTGTATCTTGTGACTGTGTCTCCTTGAACAGCACAAGGCCTTTGTAGGTGTGATTAAGGACTGTAGATGTGGAGATCACCCTGGTGTACAGGGTGGTCCCCAGGGTAACCCAGAAGCCCTTACAAAAGGGAGGCAGAAGGACCAGAGTCCATAGTAGGAGTGTGGTGAAGACAAAGTCAAGGAAGGAGCCTGGAGCCAAGGAGTAAGGGTGGTCCCTGGCGAGGAGCAGAGGCAAACAGATTCACCCTCGACCCTCAGGACAGAACCAGCCCCGCCAACACCCTGACTTTTGTCTTTGTGCCCCTCCTGTGCGTGCAGTAAAAAAATTGTTTTAGATTGTGATGCTTTAGACATTTGCTAAGAATGATTATGGAAAAGGAGTGCATTCCATGGAAGGTTGCTATCTTGTAGCTTTCTTACAAACCTTTACCCATGTGACCAAAGCACAATAGGAATAAAATGGTGTGCATCACTAAGGAAAATGACTGAGTGGCAAGTGACCTACCAAAAAGTAAAACAGGAAGCTCTATGTGGAGAAGATTACAACTCTCTTCCGACTAGACGAGGTCTCAAGTAGGAACCTGGACTGCACTGCTTGGGTGCCATTTGGAGCTCAGCCCTGACCCATGCCCACACTGCAGGCCTTTCTCCATCAGAGCCCTGTTGTTACAGGGAACTTAGTAAGGTGATTCATAATTTAATCTAAGAGAAAATGCTCCAGAGTAGCGGCTGTCACTCTTGATGTCAACATGTTATGACTCGGCGTGACTTAACAGATGTGCTGTGATACAGCAAAGCACAATAGGAAGGTGTGGGAATGATAGCTCTTTTTACAGAGAGACCGCAGCCAGGGAACACCTTACAAGGAGCCACACCTTACGTGGGCCTAGTTAGTGTTCTGGGTTGTGTTGGTGATTTTCATGCTTAAAGGGGTTCCCTGCCAGCCATGGCAGCATGCGGCTGCAATCCCAGGCCTCTGGAGTTTGAGACAGAAGGCTCTGAAGTTCAGGCCCAGCCAGGGATGCGTGAGACCCTGTCTCAAAATAATAAATAATAAATAATTAAATAAATAAATAAATAAATAAATAAATAAAACCCAATTGGGCCTCAGACAGTATGGAAGGGCTGCAGTGTGCCCTCCAGAGCAAAGGTGTGTATCAGAGAGGCTTCGTCCAGGCATGAGTCCTAGGACATGAACATGACTGGCTCAGCCATGTGCATTCAATGAGGTCTTCTAAAACAGAGCCACCTGCCACTCATGGTGACTCAAACTTGTATTCTAGCCAGCACCTGGGAGGCTGAGGCAGGAGGATTGCTGTGAGTTAGAGGTCAGCCTGAGCTACATAATGAGTTCCGGGGCCAGTTCCGGCTATTGAGTGAAACCTGTCAGGAAAACGGCCTCAAGCAAAACACAGATGCCCAGATCATGTCCAATACTGCCATCCACGAACAGGCTGGCAAAGTGTGTGACCGTGGCTCTCCAACCAGATCATGTGTCTCCAGAGGCCATCATTTGAGTTCACTGACTCAGTGCTCCCTGCAAGGTTCTAGGATGTGCTGTATGCAAATGAAAAGGGATACCTTCCCTTGATCCTGCAGGAGAGCCCAGGCCCTTCCTCCTGCCCTCACCATGTTTGCACTCTGTGACCCCATCCCCTTGCAGGTTACTTTCTGAATTTTCTGGAGCCAGTCAACAATATCACCATTGTCCAGGGCCAGACCGCAATCCTGCACTGCAAGGTGGCGGGAAACCCACCCCCCAACGTGCGGTGGCTGAAGAATGATGCCCCAGTTGTGCAAGAGCCAAGGAGAGTTATCATCCGGAAGACAGAATATGGCTCAAGGCTGCGGATCCAAGATCTGGACACGACAGACACGGGCTACTACCAGTGTGTGGCGACCAATGGGCTGAAGACCATCACTGCCACCGGAGTTCTGTATGTGCGGCTCGGTGAGTGGGGCCGGCAGAGGCGTGATGCTAGCAGACTGTGTTCACGGTGCAGAGCAGGGGACATGTCTGGTATTTGCTTTTAGCTGAGCATGCACAGGTCAGCAAAAATCCAGAAAAACCACCCCAGGGGCTCTCCCGTGGAGCACAAGAGCTCCTGAGTCATTTACAGCTAATAAAGGAAAATAGTAGCCAACAGTGCAGCCTGTAAACCCAGGCCACAGAAAAGCATCCCAGACATGCAAGGTGAGTGGTGATGAGTGCAGCAATGCCACACTGCAGGAGGCCAGGTCGCAGGATGATGGTGGCATGCCGCAGACAGCAGGGGCCAGAACCTTAGACCCATCTGTGGCTCCGCTGCAATGGTCAGGACTCACTTGCTGGTCTTTCTCTGTGGCTCTGTCCCAAGTGCACACCCATCCTTCATGGGCAAAACTGCCCCCACTGGGCAGGAACACAGTGTCACACGGGACAAAAGGATTAAATGGCAGGAGTAGATCACGCCACTTTGACCCGGTAGGGGAAGGTCCCCACAATGAACACCTTGGTTCTGTCAGCTGTGCTCATACTGGAGCCAGCTCTAATGAGTAAAGCAGATTTGGTGGATAAAGTTTAGGTGAGGAGCAAGCAGGGACAAGAAAACCACCCACACATGCTCTATCCTGAAAGCTCTCTTTCTGGGGTGTCTGATGTCACTGGCATGTCCTCATGGGTGGGAGGAGAGCCTGAAGCCTGAGGACAGCTGACCACGGAGAAGCTGCTAGACTGCCCATGTTTACCACTGGTCAAATTAATAACGTCTTTTTCTTCCACGTTTTTAGGTCCAACGCACAGCCCAAACCACAACTTTCAGTAAGTATCTGTCTCCAGTCACTTGACCGACATCCCAAGCCTTTCTTTTATGTGTGAATGCAGGGTTTGAACCCTAAAATGGCTGTGTCTATACTACTGAGTTTTCTGGAAGCTGGCTCAGGACTCAGATGAACAGGCATTTAATTGGAGTTGGGAAACTTACAGTATCATAAAAACAGATGTTAATTGCTTTCAGCTACCATAATTGCACAGGGCAACGAAATGGGATATCTAAGCCTGCTCGCCAGATTCTCACGGGAGTATTTACAGACATGGAAGTCATTCTCATTTTGCAACCCAGCACTACCAATCTTCAGTTCATATTTTTTTCTGGTTTAAAGATTGAACCCAGGGTCTTGCACAGGCTCTGCCACCGAGCTGTGTCCCTGAACTGTGTCCCTGGCACCTGCGTCTGCAGTTTACAGATATGCCCACTGAGCCTAAGGACACCTCTGCAACAGGTTCTCCAGTCCACCTTAAGGAGGAACCTGAGGCTCATGGGTCCTTGGGGGACTCTTGGTGGATTCTGGCCTAGGATTTGGGCCTTTTGTTTCCCAGAGAATCACCTCTCCTCCACAGTCCAGCCACTTGGGGTGTCACTGCACTCTAGGTTTTCTCTACCTGGAGAGTGACTCCTTCCATTGTTTGCATTTGTGAGTGGGAGTTGTCCTTTACAACAAGGCCCTTTTATCCAAACAAGAGCAAAACTTGTCCACTGGTTCCCATTTCCACGTGGCCTTGGGACTCACCCGATAATGAACATGTTGAAGTCACAGGATGAATTGGAGGAGTTAATTCTCTTCTTCTGTCATGTGGGTCCTAGGGGATTAGAACTCAGGCAGGCCTGGAGTGCCTCTACTCACTGAGCCATTTAGCCAACTCCTAGGTAGATATAAAAGTTTTCCTTGTTTATGAGAATTCCTGGGCTTTTTTTGTGTGTGTATGGTGTCTTTTTACAGAATACCCAAGTCCTTGAATTACTCTGGTGCTATTTAGATTGCACGAATAATGAATTCACAGGTAAATGGGTAGGAGTGAGTTTTCCTCTTAGAACCACTTCTGTCATGTTCTAAAGTATTCCCTCCCAACGTTTTATTATGAAATATTTCAAACATAGCATGAAATGTTGGGAGGAGTTTTAGAGTGAGCATCCAGGCGCTACCAGCCACAACCAAGCACCCACAATTCACTCTGCTGGTTTGAGTGTGTCTTCCTAGTACCATCCCTCCATCCATCCTTCCATCCATCCATCCATCCCTCCATCCATCCCTCCATCCCTCCCTCCCTCCATCCATCCATCCATCCATCCCTCCATCTGACTTCTTACTTACTTCACGGTGTGTTACAGACAGCTTCATGCCACGCCCCTATCCCAAAACACATTAGTGTAGACACCTACAGTGTTTACACTATATGGTGTTTTCAGCTAGCAACAGAGGCCCGAGTCTTTATAGACAACAGTTTCAGATACAAAGGTGACTGTGGCTTTCACATGCAGACTGAGTGACAGGCCTTTCTGTCGCCAGGACTTTGTTTTTCCTATTGACTTTGACAGTCTCACACTACCTTCATCGTGATTCCTCTGAAGTTCAGCAAATTGAAGACTCAAAAGCAAAATGGTGAACCTAATACAGTAAATGACCCCTTGGTTCTCTGCGTGCTCTAGGAGTGACCAGTCTGTCCTGCTAAGTGGCTCCTTTGTGGGTCTGTTTCCTTGGCAGAGACATGGCCTTCCTCTCCTGTAGGTGTGGATGGCAAGCTGGGAAGGTGACTGACAGAGGAGTCTGAGTTCACCCTGGGGTAATGTGACATCAAGGGGGAGCCCTTGTCAGTCCTCACACAGAAATGTGACTGCCTGTCCCATGCTTCCTCCCTGCCTTCTGCCCTCAACACATGTGGGTGCTGGCAGCCCGTAGTTTCTGCTGCTGTGCAGTGAGAGGCAGATGGGTGTCCTGGGTGCTTAAGGGATTTACTACCACCCTTTCTCTGCCTTTAGTTAGTGGTGAGGAAGGCGTGTGCAGAGAACAAAAGCTTTAAGAAAGGGCGGCGCCTCCCTTTCTTGTAAGCACCCTGAGGTAGCAATTGGGATGATGTCCAGGGGATCACTCGTGCCTGGCATTTTACGTGTGGGCGTGGCTTTGTTTCTGCTGTGTTAAGTTAAAGGTGGCTCATGTTCATTGTGATCAGTCCATATAACCCATACTACAAACGGTTAGGGGTGGGCAGCATTAGAACCCCATCTTGGTGTGTGTGTGTGTGTGTGTGTGTGTGTGTGTGTGTGTGTGTGTCTGCTTCAAGTAAGCCCCTTGTGCTTTTGAGTGGTTAAAAAGTTCTTGGTATTTTGAAAGTCACCTTCCTCAGAGCCATGTCCTAAGCCCTACTATTTTCTGACTTACTTGGACACTAAGCATGTCCAAGACTGCCGCCCTGTTCTCCAGCTGCATGCTTGTTGTAATTTAAGAAAAGTGGCACTCAAGAGAAAGATGTCATGTGACAGGGTTCAAGCAGAAGTGGGTTTTTTTTTGTTTTTGTTTTTATTTTCTAATTAGGGAAAGGGATCATAAAAGGGGGAGAGGGAAGACAGGGGGAGCAGCAGGAAAGAGGAAAGGGGGAGAGAGAGAAGAGAGGGAACAGACAGAAAGGAAAAGAGAGAGAAGGATGGGAGGTGGGCAGGGCCCTTTTAAAAGGAAACATAGAGAATATGCATAGGTGGTGCTCTTAGCGGCTGCAGCTGAGGGCGAATCCTGTCAGAACCCCAAGGACAGGCCAGTACAGATGCCTGAATACTAACACTTGTGACCCAAGGTTCTCCATTACCAAGTCCAACTTACCTGGTGGTCTGCAGACCTGGGACCTCAGTGGAATAATGAGTAGGTGTGTTCCCGTCCCTCCTCCACCCCCCCCCCGTTCCTGGCTGACAGGCAGGTGCACCACTGCATCTAAGCTGAGTGTTGCTAGCTTCTCCTCCAGATCCCCCACTGCTGTTTCAGGAAAATGTCCTTAAGTCTAGTTCAGACTTTATCTAATTGAAGGAAAATAACAGGATAAAAAACAATTTAAATTGCCACTGACAAGCCAGTGGCTACAGATGACTTCGGGAGAAGTCAGGCTGATGTATTATAAGGGACATTCTCAGCCAGCAATCAATTTAGCATTCTATGCTAAAGCAGCCTAGGCCATCAGTCCTCAGAAGTTCAGCTCACCCTGAAGTAGAGCTTGAAGGAGGGACACTGGTCTTAATTTTTAACTCAAAGCCACCTTGTTATCATAGGAAGTGTAACTCTTGGGCTGGGGAGATGGCGCTATGGATAAAAATGCTTGCTATGCAAGCATGAGAGCCTGAGGTTCAAATCTCCAGAACCCATATACAAACCAGACATGGTAGTGTGTGTATCTGTACTCCGTTGCTCTCAGGAGATGGAAGGAGGGGATAGGAGAAACTCTGAAGAGGATAGGTCAGCTAGCCTGGAGTACACAGTAGTGAGCAGCAGAGATCTGGTCCCAAACAAGGTGGAAGAGGAAGATATGCCCATATTCACACACAGGAGTGTACACACACACACACACACACACACACACACACACACACACACACACACACACAGAGAGAGAGAGAGAGAGAGAGAGAGAGAGAGAGAGAGAGAGAGAGAGAGAGAGAGGTAATTTCTATAGTGAATAAAATCTTTTAATCCTGAAGTGAATAAAAATTGTGTCTTACGGGTTGGAGAGATGGCTGAGGGGTTAAGAGCGCTGGCTGTTCTTCCAGAGGTTCTGAGTTCAATTCCAGAAACTATATGGTAGCTCACAACCATCTGTAATGAGATCTGGTGCCCTCTTCTGGCCAGTGGACATACACGCAGACAGAACACTATATACATAATAAATAAACAAGCCTTTAAAAACAATTGTGTCTTCATATATAAGTGCATCCTGCCCCAAATGAAGGATGTTATGTGACAGTAGCTACAAGCCATTGTCTGGATATTACATATTCCAATCCCTTTAACGGTCAGGCCAGTTACTGGATCCCCTCTCCCTGCACACACTTACACCATGCTGGTGCAGGCTCAAGTCTGGATAATTCCTTGACCCTCTGTGACTTTTTGCTTCTTGGGATGTCCCTTCTGGAGGCCCTTGACAGGGAGGCTGTGGGGCTTACTGCCTATTTGCAGGGCACTGCCTCATTTTCTCCTGGTCCCCTGATTCCTGCTGGTTTCATCTCCTTACTTGTAGTTCTAGCCCAGCTGTCACCTCCTGTCCTGGCTGTAGCTTCTTCCCCCAGTATCTGTTTCTTTTCTGGCTTTCAATGTGGCTAGGCACTGTCTGAGCCTGGCAGTGTCAGGTAGATCAGGGGGTTCTGACAGGCTTTGCACACCTCTGAGGAGCTTCTGTGAGGAGGGAAAATGTTACTTTTGTTCTTGCTCCTGACATACAGGCCTAGGCTCACGTCAGAGGCTTGTTGAGAAGCCCCTGCTTCTCTGCTGCACCCTCCAATGCAGAAGCCCTGATAGCTCTTCTGTAGCCCACTAGCGTTGCCTCCTTCGAGGACCCTCTGGGCCATGGAGATGCCTAGTTTTCCTTGTCACCGGATTCGATATTGAAGGGATTTAGAATCACCATGGAAACATACCTCTGGATGTGTCCAGGAGGGGATTTCTACAAAGTGAACTGAGGTGGGAAGATTTACCTTGAATGTGGACAGCACCATCCATCCCATGGGCTGGGGTCCAGGACTGAAGAAAACAGCAAGCCAACAGCAGCAGCAGCATCTCTCTTGCCCTGACTGTAGACTCAGTGTGACCATCGCCTCACACCCCTGCAGCCATCACTTCCTCGCTGTGTAGTGGACTGGTCCCTCATACCATGAGACAGATTAGACTCCCCCTTCCTCAGGTTACTGTTGTCCAATGTTTTATCACAGTTTAAAGTTCTAGAAAGACCAGGCTGTGGAGAAAGGAGGACAGACTGCCATTCTGAGCCCTCTCCAGCCCCTCCTGTGTGTCAGCATCATCCATGTTATCCACACAGTGGGCACCAGGCTACACCCCACCGTATCGTGTGTAGATACCATCTTGCCAGTCTCTCAGGGACATACCTTTGAAATGTCCTCTGTTGCTATGGATAAGGCAGGGGGCACCCATATGGGCTACCTTTGCTCTTCTCAAAGTCTACCCCAAGTATTCAGTTCTGGAACACACCTCATAGATTATTGTCATTCATGAAATCCTTGTTTCCAAAATTCTTGCCACAAAGTCTCCGATGCAGCTCAAGAGAGACACGTGTTGGATGTATAATGTCCTCATGCTAGGGGCCTGAACACCTAGCATGCACATCACCTCATCCTTAAGAAACCTTCCCATGGGCCAAAGGTGGTGGTGCACGCCTTTGATCCCAGCAGCTGCCAGGTAGAGACAGGCTGATCCCCGTGAGGCTAGCCTGATGTATATAGCGAATTCCAGGCCAGCCAGAGCTACCCAGTGAGAATGTGTCTCAAAAAGAAATAAGAAGTCTTTCCATGCTTCACATTTACATGAGTTCAGGTTTCTACAAAGTAACCAGTATGTAAATAGCTCCTTTAGGTTTACAGCAAATCCGACTAGAAGTTAGAGGTCTCTCTTGGTCTCCTCTGGCTACTTATATTGATGGAACCCCTGTCAATAGACAGTCATGAGTGAATTGGGCAGTGTGCATTAGAGTTCACTTTTGAGTTCCCCTTTCTATGGGTTTAGACTGATGTTCCCAGAATGATGTCAGCATCATAGATGTTTCCAGTCCTCTGACTCCTCTTAGGAACTCAAATTCGTCTTCTTTCCCTACAGCACCCAGCAGCCTGGGATCTGGTTCCTGCCTCTGGACTTTGCTTTCCAGAGCATTGCAGAGTTGGGGGTGCATGCCCAGTGCAGAGCTTTGGGGATGGGTTCATTTTTCTGCTAACAGTCTTTCACATCCTTTCCCTGTTCTGTGGAAATACCTCTGTGTCCTGCTGTGTGGAAGTGCCTCTCTGTTTATCTATGTTTCCAAAATTGGAAACAAAGCCACTGTGTGCTGCTTTTCATGCTGACAGAATTTTTGGACCCAGTTAAAAAAAAAATGCTGGCAATGTAATCCTAGTACTTGGGAGGCTGAGGCAAGACATTCCCTGAGAGTTCACAGCCAGCCTAGACCACAGAGTGAGTTCGGAATCAGCCTGGACTAAACAGAAAGGCCCTGTCACAGAAATAAACAAAAAATAAATCAGAATAAAGCAAACATTGATGACTCGGAAAAGTCTGGATTAGAAACGCTTTGTGGCCTATTTGTCCCGTGCAGTCACTTACAGAGGTTTGTCTTTCTGTCTAGGGATGACTATCAGGAAGATGGCTTCTGCCAGCCTTACCGGGGCATCGCCTGTGCACGCTTCATCGGGAACCGGACTATTTACGTGGACTCTCTCCAGATGCAGGGGGAGATTGAAAACCGAATCACAGGTGGGGAGCACACAGTTTCCTCAGGACATGGTAAACGCCTAGGCAGGCACCTGTGTGCACAGATGGCTGCCACTCTAGAGTTTTATCAGTTAGTGACACAGACAGCAAGCCCCTCCACCATCTCTTGCAGTAGGAATTACGAGGCCTCAGAAGCCGTTGCACTTGCTAACTTGCGTTTTGCCCTAAAATATCCCCAGCTTGTGTCTTGTGTGTTTAAGTTAGCGTGTCAGTGTCTTTTCCCTTATAATAATGAGATACTTGGAGCTAAACACTTCACTAAATGTCTAAACACTAAATGTCTCTTTGGCTCACAGCTTCAGAACTGAGATCCCAAGCCACATGGCACCAGCCTGTTGAGGCCTCCCTGGCTTCACCACGTCACAGCGGGAGCCATCATAGTGGGAGCCTGTAGGACAAGGGGAAGTCACTTGGCAAGAGAGAAAGCTGGAAGGGTACACCATGGGGTGACGGGGGCAAACCTGTTCTTTCACAATAACCCTGTGAGAACAGAGCATGCCCCGTGAAAACTGCTTTAATATAGTCTAAGAGTGCCACCTAGCAACCAGTACTATGCCCTGTCCCCAAAGGTACCCCTATCTCTCTTGGAAAGCTTGCACAAGAACCCTAGGGGACAGGCCACATGTAAGCACAGTTAACAAATTCAGATTGTTTGGCATGCGCACAGATACACAACCTGGCCAGGCCAGGGGTGTCATGGTCACACTCAGTCAGCTTGATTTGTTGCTCTGCGTTTCCTGGACTCTTGCATCATCTGTGTGAGCCATGCCTGGTCCTCGGGTACACAGTCTGGCACCAGCTGCTTGGGAAAGGAGACAGTGGAAGGCAGAGAAGATGATGCAGTGAGGGAAGCCCCAGTCCTCAGAGATCAAAGCCAAGGTTTCGGAGACCTGCTTCTGGGTCTGTGTGGTGGAGTAAGTCACACAGGAAGTGAAGCAGCTCTTCTCAGTCTCTTCAGGACTTTGCTGGCTGGCTGGCCGTGAGGCCTCTGCATCCCACCTTGGGTCCCTTGATGGGGTCTTCATTAGAAGAAGCCCCAGAAAGAAAACGAGTCAGACAGAGTCCTGCAGCCCTCGCTCGCTTTCCTTCACCTGCTGCAAGCAGGGTGCCTTCCTCTCCAGACTCTGAGGGACCAGCAGTGCTATAGGGGCAGGGCCCACAGGTGCCCAGTTCCTCTCTTTAGCTGAATGCTCTCTGTGGAGTCACTAACCAGACTTTATACTAGAGTCAGTGACGGGGTCTGGTGCCAAGATTGGGGGGCCGAGGCAGGAAGATCAAGAGATTGAGGCTAGGTGGAACCGTGGAGCTTAATCCTTTCTGGACAGCAGAAGAGGGTAGTATAGAATAAGGAGTCTCGAGCCGGGTATTGGTGGCGCATGCCTTTAATCCCAGCACCCAGAAAGCAGAGGCAGGCGGATCTCTGTGAGTTCGAGGCCAGCCTGGTCTCCAGAGCAAGTGCCAGGATAGGTTCCAAAGCTACACAGAGAAACCCTGTCATGAAAAACAAAAAAAACAAACAAACAAAAAAAGAAATCTCTAGATTTGTTGCTTTGTGGGAGCAACAGATCTTTTTGCTGTTCTGATGATCTAAAGGGTCTGGCTTGTGCTGGGCAAGCTCTCCACCACTGGCTCAACCCCCAGCCTGAAACACAAAACTGTGACATCACTCTAGATTGTCTGACTTCTGAAGACACAACTGTGCAGACCGCATGTCTTAGTCGTGGTTACCTTTGCTGTGACGAAACACCAAAAGCAACTTGTGGAGGAGAGGGTCTCAGTTCCACAGCACTGTCCATCATTAAAAGCAGTGAGGCTGGAGCTCACACAGGGCAGGGAGCTCACACAGGCCAGGAACCTGGAGGCAGGAGCTGATGCAGAGGCCATGGAGGGGAGCTGTTTACCGGCTTGCTCCCCATGGCTTGCTCACCCTGCTTTCTTATAGAACCCAGGACCACCAGCCCAGGAATGGTACCGCCCACAATAGGTTGGGCCCTCCCCCACTGATCACTAAGAAAATGTCCTACAGGCTTGCCTACAGCACACCACATTAGCATGGCAGTATCCTGTGTGGAGGTCGGCCAGTGGGGTGACATTCGGACGCAAAGATAAGGGCAGGGGCTGTGGAGGTACCTCTCTGCCTGGAGCTGATTTTCAGCAAACAGCCCTCAAATTACACACTTGGAGGCTAGTCCTGCAAATACAGCTGTCATGAGCTGGTTCCCTGTAGTAAATGCCAGCTTTGCCTTTCTTAGGCTCTACTTGCCTGGTGTCAAGGCTGACATTTCTACCTGCAGTCTCTTCATTGCCGAGCCTGTACAGGGGACTTTGTTCCTCGGTTAGACCAACGCCAAGACTTCTGGTGCCCATACAAGGGCGAAACCTGTGATTTCCAGCCCCAGGCCAGCCAATCCCACCCATTTTTTTTAGTTACTGCATGGTTTAGTTTGTTTCCTTGTGTGGTCCCAGCTAATCACCTTACAGATAAAGAAACAGGTCTACAAAGGATGGAGGGACCAACTATCCCTTTCCATATAGTAAATGAGAATTGGCTGGAACCAGACCTAGCAGTTGCAGTTGGGGCCTGGGCGGGTATTCTGGGAATAAAGAAGTGACAGCAGCACCCCCTGCTGGCTACATGTGGTAGTACACACATGTGCGGACTAGAGGGGTGAGCACCCCAGAGATTGTCTCTGCATTTTTGCCCAGAACACAGTCTCTACAGGATGTGTAGGCAAAGGAACCTATTGCTTCAGTTCTCTGCTTCTTCTGGATACCTAATCCCACCTCTGACTTTCCCAAGCCCTGCACATACTGTCTGTGGGTTCTCTGCCGGGCGTCTGGGGTGAGCCTGGTGTACCCAGAAGACCTCACTTAGAGCCCCGCCTCTTCCTGTGCTGTGTTCTGGAACTTTCCAACTCCAGGCTCTGTGTAGCCCACACTGTGCCGAACCCACACACACACTAGCTCCTCAGGAGATAAATTCTAGAGCCGTGTGTCAGGTGGGGTGAGACCAGGGCTCCAGGGCTGGAATGAGGTGAAGGACAGGGTGTCCAGGGCTCAGGGTAGCCATAGGAGTGAGAGATGGGGGTGGGGTTCAAGGTTGTAGAGCAGGCCACTGAGGTTGTGGTTTGGGCAAAGCATAGAGGTGGGGGTGCTTGGGGTGTTGATTCTGTTAGGGCACGGGTGTGGGTCAGAGTTTGTCAGAAGGTGTGTCTGGAATAGGACAATGGGGTGTAGGACAGTGTTTTACGATGGGCACCCAGGTCAGGGGTTGGGGATCAGAAAAGGGGATTGGTGCTCGATGGCAGGCTGTCAGGTGCCCAGGCAGGAGTCTAGCAGGTGTCCGGGAACCCAGAGAAGGGGACTGAGAAGGGGTTGTCTTGGATGGGGCTACAAGGTGAGAGGGTGGAGAGGATAGGACTTCAGGCTTTGGTGTCTGTGGTAAGAGCGGGACTGAGGGGTGAGGCAGATCAGAGACCAGGTGGAAACCGATTGAAGGCGGGGTGTCTTGGGCAGGGGCGGGGCTGAGCTGACGCCAGGCAGGCTACTGCTCACCACAGTCTCTTTTCCGCAGCCGCCTTCACCATGATTGGCACCTCCACACACCTGTCAGACCAGTGTTCCCAGTTTGCCATCCCATCCTTCTGCCACTTCGTCTTCCCTCTGTGTGACGCGCGCTCCCGGGTGCCCAAGCCGCGAGAGCTGTGCCGGGATGAGTGTGAGGTGCTGGAGAATGACCTGTGCCGGCAGGAGTACACCATTGCCCGCTCCAACCCGCTCATCCTCATGCGGCTCCAGCTGCCCAAGTGCGAAGCCCTGCCCTTGCCCGAGAGCCCCGATGCTGCCAACTGCATGCGCATCGGGATCCCCGCGGAGAGGCTGGGTCGCTGTGAGTGTCCTGAGGGTGCAGGGCTGAGGGTACAGGACCAGAAAATAACACGCCTCTATGCTTCTTAAGGCCACTATGCCCCGCTAAGCAGGCCCAGCTTGGCAGCCAGAGCCCACAGCGCAGGCAGTCCCGGGACAGCCCTCTAGTTGGGAACTAGAGATTAGGAGTTAACCTGCCCCAGACTCTCACTCCAGCTGTATCCTTCCCTTGTCTGAGTTCTTCTTGAACCTGGGATTTCCAAAGTGAGTGATCTTGGTTCCTACTCCAAGCGATGTCAGGAGCATTGGGGTGGCAAGGCCATCCTCCCAGCTTGTTTAATGGTCTCCAGGGATCTGCAGCCCCCAGTCTCCTGAACCCCAAGGATTCCTCACATTGGACAACTTTCAAAAGCTCAGAAAGCCCATGCACCCCTAGAGAAGGGAATCGGGGCTGGGCAGCCTTCCTCGGAACATCTGACCTCAAAGATGGCGACTATTCCTTTCTTCTGGCACTGAGACCTGGGGTGGCCTTTCTTTGGGTCTGCACAGGGCAGAGGCATGCTCCCCGTCCCTCCTCCATGAGAACATGCCCTGTGTTTCCCCATCGTCCCCACTCCTGGGCTCTGGAGGGTTAGTCAGCTCCACAAGCCATGGCAGGAAGGACAGGCCAGCCAGGGTATGTCTAGCATGGCTCTGCCAGCATCAGTGAGGAACGCCATTTCCTTACAGCGTTGAAGCCTTCAGGGGTGCTGCCAAAACAGATGGAGGAGCAGGCCTGAGGCTTCTTTCCTGTGGACCCCAGGAATATTTAATATCTGTAGTTCATCTGGGTGTTACAGAAGTGGCAATTCCTCACCAGGGTGGTCAGGGCTGTGGCCCAGGGTGGTTGGTATAAGTCCACACCTCGACTTCAGGTTTATGCTGTGACCCAAGCAAGAGGCTGAAACTCACAAATTCTCTGTTCCGATGATGACAATAACATCGCTAGCGTTGTGAAGTTGGATGGAGCCTGAGTTAAGAATCAGACGGGCCTTAGGATGGCGTCTGTAACAAATACAAGTGAAGCTTCACAGACACACCCTGGCTTCCAGCTCCTTTGTCAGGTGGAGGAACTGTGTTCTCACATGTGGCTGAGCCAGACTCTCGGTGGGCAGCAAAGGTGGCCTCTGAGGGTGCAGGACCAGGCTTGGGACTTGGCCCAGTTGTTTCTACAGTCCCATTTTGTTTCTAGAACAAATGAGCAGGAGGCTGCTGTTGGCATCAGCAATTCTGCCCCGGGCAGTTGGGTGTGGGTGCCTGGTGGGTCTCATAGGCAGTCTCAGGGCTGGAGCAGCTGCGGTAGCTTTCCTTCTCATATGTATCCCTTTGCACCTGTGTCACTGGCGGGCTTGGGTCTTGGTTCTGTGCCTCTATGCTGATTCTCCAGGTCATGTGCAAAAAAAAAAATAAAAGCCCTTAGGTCTTTTGGATTTCCTGCAAGGAGGCAGGATAGCTTTGTTGTTCGTTCCTGGAAACCCCAAGGGCAGGAGGGCACTGCATGCAGGATTGTCAGTGCCCCAGCGTGCTCAGGCCCCTAACGCTCTGCTTCTCTCAGACCACCAGTGCTATAATGGCTCCGGAGCTGATTACAGGGGCATGGCCAGTACCACCAAGTCAGGCCACCAGTGCCAGCCATGGGCTCTGCAGCACCCCCACAGCCATCACCTGTCCAGCACAGAATTCCCAGAGCTGGGAGGAGGCCACGCCTACTGCCGGAACCCTGGGGGCCAGATGGAAGGCCCATGGTGCTTTACGCAGAATAAAAACGTACGCATGGAACTGTGTGACGTACCCCCGTGTAGTATGTATTCTCTCTCTCTATTTTTTAAAAATGTTGACTGTTGAGTTTGCCTGTAATAAGAGTTTCGGGTATGACCAGGGGACAGTGGGGACCCTGGTGTCCCATCTTACCATCATAATCATTTGTTTTAAATAAAATTGTAATAGCAGATCATCATAGGATGTATTAGGATATGAAAAGTCTGAACACTGTGCCAGGCAGCCCTAATCTCACCATCCAATGGTGGCTGCTGAATGCATTCTAGAACCTTCCTTCCCTCAGGTCCCTGTGTGTGTGGGTCCTGGGACATTCAGTTTGGCACCGGGTTGTGGCATCAGTGTGACTGCATGGGGTTTTCTAGGCTAGGTAGAAGTAATTCTCCATATCCCTTGTCCTGTTTCTTGGCTCCTATGCATAGATCTGGTAGAGTAAGGAGACAGTAGATTTCGGGTCTCAACATCCCCCACCCCAGGTGTTCTTTTATGTCATGAACGAGAGATGGATGTGCAATTCCTGGTTTAAAACATCAGTAGTTGAGGCTGGAGAGGTAGCTCAGAGGTTAAGAGCACAGGCCACTCTTCCAGAGGACTCTGGTTCAATTCCCAGCACCCACATGGCAGCTCACAACTGTCTATAACTCCAGTTCCAGGGGATCTAACTAACAGCAAGCAAAACACCAATGCACATAAAAATAAAAAGGAATCATACAAAAGTATTTTAAAACCATCAATAGTCAGCTATGTCTGCATGTCCCGCCCCCCTGAGGAGCCGGTACCCACAACCTTTATCCATCAGCACGGGGTGGGGGGGGCGGGTGTCACTGAACCACTCCTCTTAATAAGCATGTGTTCAATGCAGGAATGTGTCTTGTGAATGAAAATTTATTTCATGTCCAAGTAAAATCTAGTTCTGAGGGAATGCTTTGACACTGTAAAGCCTTTCTTCTGAGAAATGGGTCCACAAGGCCTGCTGGGAAAAATACTAAATAGTAGGACGTGAGTGTGCTGGGTCTCAGCCCTCCAGTTATCCTGGGTGGAGTTTTAGAAAGATGTACATCAGGCTTTTGACAATGACTTTCTCAGATCCATGGCTGTGTGAAGGGCATTTTGATAAGCAGCTATTATTTTGCAGTTTAAGAAAAAAAAACTAAAGAAAAATATATAGGTTATTGGACCTGAAACCATGGGTTATACAGAAAGGCCCACACTCGTGGGACAGAAATGCAAGAGACCTCTTGAAGAATTGCTAATGAGAGTCAGGTAGCAAAGCACCTTGGGAGTGTATCCTAGGTATCATTGAAGGCTTCAGGGTGGCCAGGATGGCTTGCAGGGGATGGGATACAGCTAATGGAGCCCAGATCTGTCTGTGCTGATAGGAAGAGACCAAAATACCTTACTCTGCTCCAAAGCCAGCAGCATCTAGACAGCGTGCTTTTATTTATAATCATTTCCCAAACTCACCTTAGGAAAGTGAACTTTCGGTATGCCAAAATAGTTAAGTAAAAGTTACTTTGTATGCTTCAACTGAAACTACGTGTAGAAAGTTAAGCACCAGTCCACCGGCAGCCAGCCAGCCTTTGGGGACAAGCATCTCTATGAAAAAGACCTCCGCCTTTTTCTAAAAAGGCGGAGGTCTTTTTCTAATACTGTCTTTTTCCCTAGTAAATGTGCATTGTGTTGGTAATTTTTAAATGATGGTAAAACAAATGAACCCATTACTGTGTGGGCGGGATGCATGTCTCTGCTCTTGTGGCGAGGGGGTGTGGAAGCCCCCTCCCCCCACACACACACTGCTTTTAGTTTTGTTTTGTGTTGCTATGATAAAATACTCTTAGCAAAAGCAACTTAAGGTGGAGTGGGTTTCTTCAATATCAGCTGATCACTTCGGGGAAGTCGAGGTTGCAGAACCTTGAAGCTGCCAGGAGCAGCAGCAGGAGCAGGGAGCATCAGTGAGTGCATGCCAGGCTCAGCTCATCCTCTCCATCATATTCAGACCAGGATTCCCAACCCAGGCAATGGTCCTCCCATATCAGTTATCTTAATCAAGACAGCCCCTTAATCTGGACGGTCTCACAGGTATGCCTGGAGGCTTGCAGCCTAGGTATCACACCCGCGCTAAAAGTAAAAACAGAACTGAAGTCTGATTTCTCTGCCCCACCCCCAGCTTCTGAAACATTCTGGGGAAGTTGCTGCGTAAGTACAGAGCAGAGTGTTGTCCGTGATTTTATCCTACTGAATGTTAGCTGCTTCAGAAGGCCCGGTGATGAGACTGGGTTTGGGACATGGCGATTTTTGTTCCTTCCCCAGGTGACACCTGAGCATGCATCGTGCACTGAGTGGTCTCTTTCAGACACCACCGTCACTAGAAAGGGCCTGTTGGCTTCCACATGGGAGCTTGCTGCTTCCTGGCTAAAGAGCACCCAAGTCTGATGTCATTGTTTATAGGGCTCAAGGGGGTGGAGAAACCCCAAGGTTCCCAAGGCCCTCTGGAGAGCCCGCCTCAAGCCTTTTAAGGGCATGGGGGTCAGCCTCAATTTCTCAAATCCCACCAGCTACTCTTGAAATCCAGTGGCTGCAGTTAGAGTGGTGCGTGGGGGTGGGAAGCCATCCAGGGACAGCCAGCCCTCTGCCATGCCCTGCCCAGGCTTGTCAGGCCCCTCCCAACCCTTCTTACTACTGTCCTTCTGTCTGTCTCCCTGTGTGCGCCCCTGAACCTTCCTGCAAGTCCTCTATATAGAGAAAAGACTTTCTTGAGAAGAGTGTTAGTCCAAATTGTCTGTCCAGAATTCTTTTCCCAGTTGCATCCTGTGACGAGGACAAGCTCTCAGGACACCATTTTACCCCTTTTCCCTGTACTTTTTACGGTAACTGCATCTATAATTGTTATCCTGAAAGGTGTCATCATTACACAGACCTGTTAAAAATATATCAAGATGTTAAGTAGGGGAAAGTTTATCAAGGACAATGAACTGTGGACCCCTGGGTAAAAATGAAAGAGCAGAACATGGGGACAGCCAGCTATACTTGAGTACTTTACCTGGTGGTGGGAGGGCTGGGGAGCCTATAGTTGAAATGGGGGTGTCTTCTGAAAACTGATGGAATCCCCACTGTGGTCCCCAGGTCCCCGAGATGGCAGCAAGATGGGGATTCTGTACATCCTGGTCCCCAGTATCGCCATCCCCCTGGTCATCGCTTGCCTTTTCTTCCTCGTCTGTATGTGCCGCAACAAGCAGAAGGCTTCGGCCTCTACCCCACAGCGCCGGCAGCTGATGGCTTCGCCCAGCCAGGACATGGAGATGCCTCTCATCAGCCAGCACAAACAGGTCCTCCCACCAGTATCCTAGTGAGACAGCTCTTTCCCTGCCAGGCTTGGAATGGAGTATCAGCCAACACAAACAAATCCTCCTGGAGAATCCTAGGAGGCAGCTCCGATAGTGCCCTGCACAAGCATGGGTGACAGCTGGCCAGCATGCATAGGCCTTCTGGTGTGCCTTAGTCAGAGCTCAGGGATGGGGGTACCTGTGACACTGGGCTCTGAATTTCCTCCACACATCGAGTTGAGTAAAAATGAAGGAGCAGAACCCAGGAACAACCAACCATACTTGAATATGTTCCCTGGTGGTGGGAGGCATGGGGGTGGGAGTGTAGCTTCAGCAGCTGCTTCTCTAAGATATGGGAAAATGCATGTCCACAGTCACTGCCTGAGACTGTCGTCAGACCCCTCCACCTGCCCTAGGACCTCCCTGGCCCAGAGAGCTGCCCCAGTTTTGCCATCCGGGTGACAATGGAAAGGAGAATTCAGACTGCTCCACCATTTGAGGGTTACCATGGCATTTTTGAAAGTGGGGACATTTTTCTGTTGTTCTGTTTCTCAGGGAAAGATTGCCAGCCCTTTAATCTGGGGTAACAGTAACCCTGAATGGCAGGCCCCACTAAGAGTGTTCTAGATGCCAGGGAAGTGAGAGGAGACTCTGAAATAAATATGCCTGGTGTCAGCCTCCCTAGGCTCACCTATGCACACTTGCCTCATGACTGGCTTGTGGAACAAGTGACTTTGAAGGGGTTTTTGGGGTGCTGGGGACAGAGGTGGCTCCTTCAGCCCTTCAATCAAGCATTCCTGGATGCTTGCTATGGTTTGGCGTTGGCATTTGAGGAAAACACAGGCCCTTAGCTGGAATACAGCTACACAAGGCTTGGAGTCTGCAGATAGTTTACCCAGAAGGAGGGAGGAGAGAGAGGGGCAGGGTTGGGGTCACTGGGTGTCACTTCTACCCAAAGAATATCGTCTACTACATAGGAAAGCCTGAGACTGACATGGAGGTGGGCTCTAGGCCCGGAACTGAACGAATACCAACAGGCAGAAAGTTAAGGGCAGGGCACCACAGGCCTGTGGGGAAAACAGAGCATCTTGCTGTGATGTGGGCCTGCTGGGAGAGGTGTGACAAACCCTTTTGTAGGGTCCCTGGGTGGCTGGCAAACTGGGCTCCAGGCTCAGCTGTGAGTTCAAATAGATGTGTGCACATGTGTGCATAAGGTATTGGCGGGGACACGGAGGCATGCTCACATTTGGAGAGACCTAACTTGCAGCTGGGTTAAGACCCTGAAGGGTTCCAGATGGAGGTGGCCTCATGACATGGGAGCTATAACTAGTGGCAGACAGGACCAGAAAGGCCGTGTCAGCAATGGTGACGATCCCAGCCACTCTGCTTTAGTACTGCATTGATAATTATGTTTGACTTTTCTTTTCGGCAGGCCAAACTCAAAGAGATCAGCTTGTCCACGGTGAGGTTCATGGAGGAGCTTGGTGAGGACCGGTTTGGGAAAGTCTACAAAGGCCACCTGTTCGGGCCAGCCCCAGGAGAACCCACCCAAGCCGTGGCCATCAAGACGCTGAAAGACAAGGCAGAGGGGCCCCTACGGGAGGAGTTCCGGCAAGAGGCCATGCTGCGGGCCCGGCTGCAGCACCCCAACATTGTCTGCCTCCTGGGTGTGGTGACCAAGGACCAACCCCTGAGCATGATCTTCAGCTACTGCTCACACGGCGACCTCCACGAGTTCCTGGTCATGCGCTCGCCGCACTCTGATGTGGGCAGCACCGACGACGACCGCACGGTGAAGTCGGCCCTGGAGCCCCCTGACTTCGTGCACGTGGTGGCACAGATTGCTGCGGGGATGGAGTTCCTCTCCAGCCACCACGTGGTCCACAAAGACCTGGCCACGCGCAACGTGCTGGTGTATGACAAGCTGAATGTGAGGATCTCAGACTTGGGCCTCTTCCGCGAGGTGTACTCGGCGGATTACTACAAACTCATGGGCAACTCGCTGCTGCCCATCCGCTGGATGTCACCCGAGGCCATTATGTACGGCAAGTTCTCCATCGACTCTGACATCTGGTCCTATGGCGTGGTCCTCTGGGAGGTCTTCAGCTACGGCCTGCAGCCCTACTGTGGGTACTCCAACCAGGATGTGGTGGAGATGATCCGCGGCCGGCAGGTACTGCCCTGCCCGGACGACTGCCCCGCCTGGGTCTATGCCCTCATGATTGAGTGCTGGAATGAGTTCCCCAGCCGGAGGCCTCGCTTTAAGGACATCCACAGCCGCCTCCGGGCCTGGGGCAACCTCTCCAACTACAATAGCTCAGCACAGACCTCGGGAGCCAGCAACACCACACAGACCAGCTCCTTGAGCACCAGCCCCGTAAGCAATGTGAGCAATGCCCGCTACATGGCACCCAAGCAGAAGGCCCAGCCCTTCCCCCAGCCTCAGTTCATTCCCATGAAGGGTCAGATCAGACCCTTGGTGCCCCCAGCACAGCTGTATATCCCAGTCAATGGCTACCAGCCGGTACCAGCCTACGGGGCTTACCTGCCAAACTTCTACCCGGTCCAAATCCCCATGCAGATGGCCCCACAGCAGGTGCCCCCCCAGATGGTCCCCAAGCCGAGCTCACACCACAGTGGCAGTGGCTCTACCAGCACAGGCTATGTAACCACGGCACCCTCCAACACATCTGTGGCGGACAGGGCAGCCCTGCTGGCAGAGGGCACTGAGGATGCACAGAACATGCCAGAAGAGGTGGCCCAGAGTCCTGTGCAGGAAGCAGCAGAGGAGGAGGAGGGCTCTGTCCCAGAGACTGAGCTCCTGGGAGACAATGACACTCTCCCGGTGAATGAGGCCCATGTCCAGCTTGAAGCCTGAAGAGTATTCAGGGCCTGGCGCACCAGGATAAAAGTCCCCGATGTGACCAAATGGGGACCCAGAGAATGGCTCTGAGAAGTCGCAAACAGAGTCCCGTCACCAGAGCCCGGGGACTGGCAGGCTTCTTTGAGCCTGCCCACCTGAGACTGTGAGAAATCCTATTCTATCTCCTGCACTCTGTGCCCTTTAAGTCGCCACTGCAGTCCCTGCTTGGCTGGAGGGCACTTCAGACAGCTGTCTAACACGGGGCAGGGGTCCCAGCAGCGTGACCTCCTCAGAAACGGGACAGGGAGAGCCCACCACCTGCTTTATCATCCTGATGGTGTGGGTAGTGAGGTAGGGATGGTGTGCAAAGAAACGGGCCATGTCTTCACTCGCTGTTCACTCTTGGGGCTGAGAATGAGGAAACCGGGGAAAATAGGGCTGCTATGGGCAGCAGAGAGGCGCCTGGGTACTGAGACCCCCAGTGAGCCTCTACTGGCTGAGGGTGGAGGGAGCCATTTCCTCTCCCCTGCCCGTAGCTGATGGTGTTTTTTTTACAGCCAAAGGGCAGCAGTAGCAGGGTGCTGCCACCTGCTGGTGTCCAGGGATAGAGGATCTTCAGAAAACAGTTGGGAGTGCCTTGTATTCAAGAAAAAAAAAATGTGCCTTTACAGAAACCAACAGGATTTTGTATTTTTTTCGAAGGGTTTAATTATACTGCGTATGTATTTTGCCTAATTTTCTGGAATTTAAGGGAAAATGTTTCCTGGGTTTAGAATGTTCAAAAGGAAGCAACATTGTACAGAAAATAGTATTGTTAATGTTTTTTTTGAATTTTTTTTAAAGAATCATGTGCAGACCTTAAATGTAATTTATATGGTTTTCTGTGTGCAGTTTTCATGGAAGTATTTTGATCCTAAATAATGACCTAGTAATTTAACTGTGCGTGTTTTCTCAGATGTCATCACACTAGGGTTGTGGCTGGCTTCGTTCTGCCACATGTGAGTGAGATCCTTTCCTTTCAGAGTTCCTGTTCCACGTGGGCCATGCGTCAGCTGCCTGGCGCATGTTGTCAGTCCCTTTTGTAGGCCTCATGCCTGGTGTACCCAATAAATGAAGATTTGTTTGGCACTTCTACAGGTTGGAGGGGCATTGGGCTGAAGAGGGCACCTGCTGGATGAGGGAGAACTTGGGTAGAGCTTGGGCTGAGCCTTTTCGTGGATTTGCAGTTTTGCTAGGACCGGCGGTGGCTCCATGAGAATGAAGCAAGGGGACAGGAAAATGACAGAGATGAGTTCCCATTGCTTTTTTTCTCCTTCAATTTGGGTTACTGTGCGTGCGTGCGTGTGTCTGTGTGTGTGTGTGTGTGTGTGTGTGTGTGTGTGTGTGTGTGTGTGTGTGTGGTTATCTCCTACCATTCAGGTTCTAGGGATTGAACTCAGGTCGTCAGGCTTAGTGCCAAGTACCTTAGGCTGCTGAGCTATCTCACCAGCTCCCACTGCTTTTAAAAAATCAATCCTTCCTTCCCTCTCTCTTTCCCTCCCTCTCTCTCTTCACACATGCTGAGTCAGGTCTCTACCGTTATATCCATTACTCTGCCTTGGACTGGCATGTAGGTTTTCCATATCCATTGCTCTGCCTTGGACTGGCATGTAGGTTGTCCATATCCATTGCTCTGCCTTGGACTGGCATGTAGGTTGTCCATATCCATTACTCTGCCTTGGACTGGCACGTAGGTTTTCCATATCCATTGCTCTGCCTTGGACTGGCATGTAGGTTTTCCGTATCCATTGCCCTACCTTGGACTGGCATGTAGGTTGTCCGTATCATTGGGTCCATTGTGCTGCGTCAACCCATGTATCAAATATGCACTGATCAAATCCATTCTCCTCTTGGCCACCCAAACCCTGACCACCAGGAATTCTATTCACGGGTTGGCTTTTACTCACTGCTTCTCTGTTATAGCCTCAAGTGCAGATTCATTGCAAGCGAGGTGAAGATGGCCTTGGGGTTCCAATCTGACACCTGGAAGTTCTAGAACCTGGAGCATGACTTTCCAGGGCTCTAGAGGAGGGTGAGGCCAACGAGGAGTAAGAGGAGTAAGGCTTCTCCAGGGCCCAAGGCTCCCTGCCTGCACCCCTGCTCCATTCCCACTGTGGCCGCCTGGGTCAAGGCCGTGGACCACTTGGTGTCAGGTCACTGAGACATCAAGACAGCCTGGGCTGAAGCCTGGGAACAGACACCAAACAGCCCCAGTACCTAGGCAAGGGCCCTTTTCTTTGATGGGGCCTAGAAGTGTGCCCTGTCCACTGGGTGTGGCCCTGCTGGGGATGAGCTGTGCCTTTGCCCCATTCCTTACCCACATCCCATTCCCTTCAGAGACTTTCTGTGGCAACACCATCTTTGGCCTCCATGTACCCAGTCTGACGGGGTGCTGCTGTCCCAGAATGCAGTTCAACAAGGGTTAGGGATGCCATTGGTGCTGCTCAGGAGATTGCACCCTGAGATGGAGCACCATTGGCCTCTTAGGATGTATTTCCAGCCCCCCACCCCCCACCCCAGTTTCCTTCACTACATAAATTAAAACATGAGCCTGGATTAACTCACACTGTGAGCCCTACAGAGTCTCTGGGATTGTCTAACCACTTTGGGGGAAAAGAACTTGCCCTTGGTGGGATAGCCAAGCCTCACCCCCGGCCCTGGTTCTCCCCTCACTCTACTGAAGTGCTGCTTAAATCCATCCAAACACAGTGAGCTGTAATGTGTGTCCTGATGTCAGAGTGGATGGTTCCTTTGGAGAAAGAAGGAATGTGACTGGGGTACAGATGAGGAGCCAGCTCCGGGGGGGGGGGGCGCCAGTGTGGGTCAGGGTGTCTGCAATGGTATTGAAGGGTCAGGAGGATAGTGACATCTCCTGAAAGAGGAACTTAGTGTCATCTCTAACTTGTACACCTGGTGGCTTAACTGTAGTGTGAAAATGGGAACTGGCTTTTTGTGCTTCTTCATAAACAGGGAAGCCACTTCAGTCGACCGAGACTGGCCACCAGGTATTAACGGTCTCTACTGCCGGTGCCCTGGGGATATGGAAGCAGAAGTTCTGCAGAAACGTTGGGAGGTATTTCTGTCAGAGCGGGGGAGATGTATTTGGGGATTTCATGAGGGTTAAATATAAAATGTTCATTTCCCCCTCGTTCTAATCATAAACTCGGGGTGAAACTTGAGGAAAGGCTACCAACCTTTGAAAGTTCCTGTGGTTGAGCAATAGTGGTTTAGTTGGAATATTCTAGAACCATGGACTATAGAGCTAGGTCCCTCAGTTCAGGAGAATGCCACCGGTGGGTAACTGTTCTGTGCTCGTACCCACTGGAGTGATGCTCTCACAGCTACAGAGCGGCACCTGTACAGAGCTGAACTCCAGAGGGGCCCTACAGAGACATAGGCACTTTTCACACACCTCGCATTTCTGAATAAGCCACCATTATTGAAGCAGTCTGCCCAAGCACTGGATACATTTTTCTGTACTGATTTAAGGCACGTGACTACAGTACAAGGCAGGGTTACCGACCTAGGGCCACCTAGTTCTCTGTGAGACTCGGCTTCTGCCTCACTTTGCAAATGCTGCAGTAGCAATCTGGGGACAGTTTGTAGGTTTACAACTGTTTCAAACAGACGTTATGAAAACTATCAGTCCCTTGTGAGTGTGTATAAGAACTCAATTTAACATTTAAAGTCCCTTTGAAGCCAGATACAAGAAGACTAAGGTGAAAGGGTGACCTGAAGCCCTGGCATTTGAGACTAGCCTGAGCAAAGTAAGGGGACCACCATCTCAGCAACCAGTATTATTCAGGAGAGGCTTTAGATGAATGTGGGGTGGGGTGCCGTCAAGGCCAGTGACCTCCATTGATGGGTCTGTGCTTACAGCCACACAGCTCGAGTCAGTGAGCCTTCTAAAGGCCACCTCCATCCCACCCACTTCCTCCCCTCATCATTCCCCACAGTGGCTGAGACTTGAGTGGCAGAAGTTAGTGGATGAGTCCCCTGGAAGGGAAATAGCAATGCTTGCTGGGGGAGAAAAGTCTACAAACGACCAAACCTCATTGCCAGACATCAATATTCAGGCCAGTGGAGTCTGATCGCCGCTGCATGTCTTTGGCTGGACTTGATTCCCTTGGTCACTGAGTCACAGATGTGTTTCGGGTACCCAGAGATGCAATGGAGCAGTGAGTGTCACTCTCATCCCGCCGCACGTTTTCATATAACTGACACCACTGTCATGTGGGGATCTTCCCAGGGTTTCTTTAAATAGTTCATATATTAATATTAGCTACTAATTAGTTATTAAATAATTATATAATAACATAACAATAAATAAAATAATTAAAATTAATAATAATATGTTACACAAGCAAGTAACTAGTTAATATAGTTTTATATTTCTTTTTCTGTGGTAACTTTTCCCATAAATTCTTTTCTGCCTATTTCTTTCCGCTGAGCAGTGAGTCTTACCCATGGCCAGGACCTCTGAGTCTTACCATGACTTTAGGGGTCTGAGGTTGAGGTGGCTCTTGGTTGGCTTAACCCATTGCACACTTGGATGGCTTCCTTCTGTGGCTGTCATAAGCAGTGTTGCTGTGGAGAACCTGTACCTGCCTCCTGCAGACCTGTGAGCCTGTGGGGACAGTCCTGGGGTTGCCCTCACTTGTGAAAGTGGGAGCCCAGGCAACACAATGGTGTGTGAGTATGGAGAGCGCTTATTCTCCCAGAGTGGGATTGAGCTCAGCCTGCAGGCAGAGGTGCCCCCACGGCAAGCACACGTGAGTGCATATCACAATATAGGAAGTCAGGGCCAAATGAACATGCTGGCTTCGCTCTCACAGTCTCCCATAAACTGGGTTTGAGTGAGAAATTTTACCCCCACCAAATAAATAAATAAACAAGTTCAAAATCAGCCTTGTATTTCGAGGCTCTGGGGACATCTGGGAGAATCCAGAGAGGGACCAGGAACAATGACCATTTCTTTGAAACCTCAGAAGGCAACAATAAGTCGCTCACGTGGGTGGCTTCCCTCTGTGACTGTCATAACCAGTGTTGCTGTGGAGAACCTGTGCCTGTCTCACCTCAACTAAAGGCCCTTAAGGAGCTCAGAGCTCTTAGGCATGGGCAAGACTCTGCTCAGTAGGAAGAGAAAGGCAGAAAAGAATGTATAGGAGAAGTTACTACAAAAAGGAAATATAAGACTATATCAACTATTTACTTACCCCTTCCCCAGGATGGTCCAAACCTGTCCATTACCTGTGACTGTTCAGTTGAGGTGTATCAGGGTCAACTGGGCAGCTTCGTGTCTGATTGATGCCTTGCAGGTCTGGGTAGGAAACGATACCCACATAGATAGAGATAAGCCAGGACAGGGACAGCTGTCCCCTTCTCCACAGGCTCTGGCTGCCCGTGCATGTCCCCACTGCCCATATATCCCATATATACCATCTCTGTACGGAGCAGTCTTAGCTTCTCCCTGTCACTTGCAGGTTGTGTACACCACTGTCAGCAGCCAGCAGCCAGCAGCCAGCAGCAGCCCCCCCCCCCGGGCCCCCCCCCGTTCTTGTTGCTTCATCTCTAGGGGCCATGAACAATTTTCAGTGTTTAATGTAGGCTTAATGTAGGCTTTCTTCTCTAGGCTTGGTTGTTATGTGTCTTGAAACCTGTTCTATGTGCCTAGTTACTAAGCCAGTAGGCTATAGAACTTTTAATCCTCCTGTCTCAGTTTCTCAAGTGCTGGGACCACCAGACTCTACTGAGTTTTAAAAATTGTCCTCTCCTTAGCTGGTGGGGTTTTTACCGTAAAACTGCACTAGAGCTGCCTCTTTGGAGGAAAGCCAGCCTAATCTCCTAGGAATGCAGAGCCATAGGAATTTGTTAAGAAAAATCCATCATTCATTTCAGAGATGTAAACAAACTCAAATTAGGCTACAGAAGCCGAGAAATTGACATATGGTTTGCCTGGAATATCTACTACCATCCCATCCTTTGCTACCTGGCTCCTGTCTGGAGCTTGTCCAAAGCTCTTCCCATAAATAATGCAGAAGAGGACTCCTTATGGGCTCTGAGTTAGCCAGCACCTGACTTTACAGGGTGGGAAAAGCCAGGTACTGCTCCTCATGGAGAAGTCTCAGGTCCTGATGGGGATAAGTTTCACCAACCAAGGGATACTGGTAGCATTATTTAATAAGACATTTTCTGGGTCCCAGAATAGGATCTTCTTCTTGTTCAGGACTCATCATCCTGGGTGGATGGAGCCATCACTAACTGGTCATTTGTCACAGATTTTACTGTGCTGAGGTTTCTTTCTAAAACCTTGTCCACTGCTAATACACAACTCCTTAATGTTTAGTAAAGGTGCAAAGTTCATGGGCATCACCACCATCTCATTTTAGAAAGTTTCTATGTGCTCGACTCCAGCCTTTGGGATCGTCGGCTAAACATTTCCTATCAACAGAATTCCAGGGTAAGTGGTATTTTTGCCTCTGTATTCTTTCACTTAGCAATGGTTTTTCTCAAATTCCATGCTGTCCAGGTGTCAGAAGCTCCTTTTATTACTGCAGAGTGATCTGTTGTTTGGATGCCACCCTGCCCTTTTTGTGAACAGTCATCATAGGTGAATGTTTGGGGCAGGGGAGATGGCTCCATGGTAAAGAGCACTGGCTGCTTTTCCAGAGGACCCAGGTTCAGTTCCTGGAAGCTCACAACCATCCTTAGTCCCAGCTCCAGAGGATGCAACTCCCTCTTTCGACCTTTGCAGGCATTGTACCTGGTACGCAGACCTACCTGCAGGCAAAACACTCTTACGCATAAAAACAAAAACAAAAAAATTTAAAGATAAAATTGTGACAAATGTAGTATAAATATTCAAATTTCAATTCAAAGTGAGTAACAACTCATTGTGAAAATTAGAATGAGTTTTTTGATGAGCTACGAAGAGGAAATTGACTTTTTTTTTTTTTTTTTTGGTTTTTCGAGGCAGGGTTTCTCTGTGTAGCTTTTGAACCTATCCTGGCACTCTCTCTGGAACTCACAGAGATCCGCCTGCCTTTGCCTCTCGAGTGCTGGGATTAAAGGCGTGCGCCACCAACGCACCATGGGTTACTTCCTTTCAAAGTCACTTTCTGAGTGAAAATGGAAACAATATGAGTTAAATCCCTCATTTCTGGCCTGGCAGTGGTGACGCACACCTTTAATTTCAGAACTCAGGAGGCAGAGACAAGCAGATCTCTGTGAGTTCAAGGCTAGCCTGTTCTACAGAGGGAGTTCCAGGACAGCCAGGGCTACACAGAGGAAACCCTGTCTGGAAAAAACAAACAAACAAAAAATCCCTGGCTTCTGGCTTGTTGATCAATGAGGGGCTTTAGCAGCAATCAGGTCTATTGGACATCACAGAGATGCCCAAGCCAAACAACAAACTTCCGTAAACTTTATATAAGAAATGTCTCTCAGGTAGACATCCTAGTAGATGAATTGCTGAGTTAGATGTAAATGATTGATCTTTATATGAAACTTCCAAACTACTCTCCATAGCAATGAAGAGTTGGTTTTTTTTTTTCCACATACTTACTGGCATTTGCAGTTACCTTTTAAAACACGTGTAGCTTATGGATGCAAAGTGAAAACCAGATACTTTAAAGAATATTGGGAGGGCTGGAGAGATGGCTCCGTGGTTAGAACCACTTGCTGCTCTTCCAGAGATCCTAAGTTTACCTCCCGGCTCACACACCAGGCAGCTCACAACCACAGAACTACCTGTAACTTCAGCTCCAAGGAACCTGATGCCCTCTTCTGAGGCTAACATACATACACTTTAAAAAAATACACCTTTGTAAAAACTTATAAGGAAGAACTTATTTGAGTTTACGGTTCCAGAGTGGTAGTTCACAATGATGGAGGAGGCATGGCAGCAGGGGGCTGGGGCCAGAAGCTGAGAGATCACGTTTCCAGCAATAGACAAGAGGTGGGGTCAGATGACAAGCTTGCAAAGCCTACTTCCGGTGACCTCCCCCCCCCCCCCCCCCCGCAAGGCTCTACCTCCAAAAGGTCTGATAACTGTCCAGTTATCTAGTTGCTTTTCTATTGCTCTGAAGCAACATGACTAAGGCAACTTATAAAGAAAGCATTTAATTGGGACTGGCATATACATTCAGAAGATTAGTCCATGATCAGCATGCAGGCAGGCAGGCAGGCAGGCAGGCTTTACATCCTGGTCCACAGTTGGGAGGCAGAAAGCAAGTCGGGGCCTAGAGTGGGCTTTTGAAACCTCAAACTCCACCCCCAGAGACATACTCATCTTTCCAAAACAGTTCCACCAAGCAGGGACCAGGCATTCAAACATATGTGCCTATGGGGGCGGGGCCAGTGCGCCTATGGGGGCGGGGCCAGTCTCATTCAAACTACCACAATAACTTTCCCAAGCATCACCACCAACTGGGGGCCAAGTGTTCAAGTACACGAGCCGATGGGGGACATTCTCATTCAAACCACCCACAGAGTAACTGACAGAGGGAACTCTCTGCCACTGTAAAACTACCAGCTGGTGGTATAAATGTGAGAACAGAAACAGCATAGCCTAACAACAGCGCTTGACACAGCTGCAAGTTTGGGCTTATGGGCCAACAGCCAAGAGACCCTGATTGTCACTGAAGGGGCTTACAAACTAAGGTACGAAACCTTCAGCAGAATTCTCAGAGGAGACAGTGCAACCCAAGGGGAAGTGCCCCACTCCAGGCTAATCACCTACCTCAGCCTGCTCATCAGCCTGGGCTGCCATTATGTCCACACTCCACTGCAGCCGGGGCGTCTACTTGACAAGGTGTCAGGGCTTGGCATCTAAACGGAGCCCCAGAATGATGAATGAATAACTGGCAAACTCCCAAGAGCCTCAACCGGTAACAGGTGGATAATTTGCAGTTCATTCATATTATTGCAATGCCTCTACCACAGCCATTAAAATGAGTGAGCTGGATTTCAGAATACTAAAATGAATTCATATCACTGCTGTTAACGCAGAGAAAGCCATTTACAGAGGCGGCATGAAGTGTGACGCGGACTTAGACAAAAGTGAAATACAGGGACATGTTCACACAGCAAAAGAAGGAACCTTCCAGTGGCCCCACCCACCCAGGAGCTGCCTTCCCTGGAGGGGGAGGAAGAGAAATGGTTGCAAAGTGGCAACTGGGGGAGGAATTCTACAGCTTCCGGTTTATTTTTCTTTATAATAAGTAAGTTCTAAATGTGTATGGTAAAAGTCGGGGATCTGGTGAATACCATGACAATAATGAGGACTTTGGGGATCACCTTCATTAGGAAAATTTTGAATTTGAAAAATAATAATGAAGCCAGAGGCAGACTTTGTCCTCTTCCATTGCTCTCCACCTTTTTTTGGGGGGGGGGGGTAAGGGTGTTGGATCAATTTGTACCAGGCCCTTTGCAATCATGAATTCCAATGACCCAAATGGGAAGCACACGCCCTGGTCACTGGACTACTGTGACCATTGCAAGCCTGTGATTGGTCCAAAGCTGAGGCCTTTTGGCTGATTAGTTCAAAATGAACAGCTGTGATTGGCCGAACAAGCGGCGTCAACTGGTCCAAACACTCCTGCTCAGACCCACTCAGGGAAGATGCTCCACCGGGCCTCCAGTCCTGGCACTTTGTCAGGCCTACCCCTCCCTGTGCTACTTTCCGTAGTGCATGCTGAGCCAGAAACCAGCAAAGGAATCCAACCCCAAAGTTCTACGGTCATAGACGTGTCTCAACAAGATTTTATATGTAGGTGTGCTGGGAATCCAAACTCAGGTCCCGGTGCTTGTAAAATGCACACTTTACCCACGGAGACATCACTCCTAGCCCTGCCTTTGATCTTACCAAGCCATCCCATCCACCTGGGGGATTGCCCTCCCGGGAGGACGATGCACCTGACCACCAGGGCGATCCTAATGGCGCCTATTGTCGATGCTCCCGCACGTCTCTTTAGGGCTGGACTCCCATATCCTGTTCCAGTAGAGACAGGGATGCTGAGACTGGGCCATGGCCAATTATTACAGGGTCTTTGGCAAGTGTGGTTGTCTAAGGGTACTTCTGAATTCTATCCATAAGACATCTATAGATGAAACTGTGTGTCCTGGAAGGCCCACTCACACAGAAAAGTCAAGTGACAAGTTGGAGAAGAGCCACTGACACAGGATGACCGAGACAAGTTGAGGGACACAAAACCAGCCCCAGAGTGAAATTAGCGGAGATCATGGAGGTCCCTAAGCAAAAGCAGCAGAAACACATGGACAGGAAAGGGAGAAGCACTAGTCACAGAGAGAAAAAAGAACAAAACTGGCTGACATTCTTAGAACAGACAAACAGCTTGCAGAATTGCAAGGGAAATGTCAAGGAGCCCCCAGAAGTTTGAGGACTCGGGTCAGACCTCTAGTAGACTCCCCAGTCTCCTTGTCTCTCCTGAGTGGTCCTTTGGGGGGGGTATCCTCCCTTGGATATTCCCCTCCCTCAGCTGTTGGGCTGGATGTTAGCAGATTGTGCATGACGTAACAGTTGCATCCAGGGCAGGAGTGTGAAGTAGATGATGGAATAGGGTGGGGCTTTATTGGTCTGCAGAAGAGCTCCAGAAAGGATCTCAGTGCCAGCATGCGCTATAATGATGGCCTCCACCAATGGCCAAGGGTCCTGGCACTCAAGACCTGCACAGGTGCTGTTGTGTCTCAGGGAGCCTCACACTGTTGTCTCCTCCTGCCTGCTCTTGAGGCTCACTGCAGTCAGCCCGTCACTCGAGTTTAAAGATCTGCCTTCGTACCATTTTTGTCCAGGTGGAACAGAAGAGCCCTTGGCCAGCTAACTGCTGGTCGTTTGTCATTCTGGGTACTCTTCACCATGATGGAAAGCTGACTGGTGCGCTCAGGCTCTGTAGTGAGCATTCCATGAATGCCTCTCCCTTCGTGGCTAAAATAGCTTCAGTTACTAAGTCAGAGGAGCCACACTTTAAGAGTTTAGAGTTTATGGGCAGGAAGGAGAGGCAGGCTGTCTCTACACAAAATGCATTTAAACACACACGTGTTTGTATAAACACCTATATTTTATAGGAAACTCTCTCTCTCTCTCTCTCTCTCTCTCTATATATATATATATATATATATATATATATATATATATTTGCAAAGACCTACATATGTACATATAAATCTTTACATGTCTTTAGTAAGAGAACAAATTCACTCCTGTGCACACCGATCTCTTCAAAGAGTTATTTTCTGCAGCTCGCTGGAACCAGGTGTTTCGGGCTTCTCTAGTCCCCTGCGAGTACTTGTGTGGGCAGCAGGTGGCGCTAGAGTCCTCGCCACTGTGCTGCTGTGTTTATGCCCAGCGTCCTTAGCTCTTGTCAGGACTGACCCAGGTGGGTGATTCGTTGCAGCAGATTCTTCATCGGTGGGCTTAGTGTGAAGAGAAGCGCCAGAAAGGAAACAAAAGGCTGCTCACCGATTCCCAAACCTGATTTAGGTGGGTAAAGGTCAGCAGACAAGGTCTGGGTCCAATCGGGATGGAATGGGGTGTACTTGCTAACTGTACAGCACTGGCTTTGCCTCCTGAATCCATCAGCACCAGCATCCAGGAGGGAATATTATGCCCTCACAAAGGGAAGGAAATGGGGTCCAGAGAGCAAACCTCTTCTAAAGAAACAGGAAGACAGTACCACAGAGATAGTTGCTTATCGGTGTGCCCCGATGTGCTATTCACAGTAGAAAGTAAATGGGAAACTGTCTACGTCGACAGAGGGGCAAAGGAGAACAAGGGGGACATGTGCAGCATTCAGTATTTATGTGAAAAGGTTAAGGAAATAAGTTTTTAAAAAAAGAGAGAGAGAAAGACTAAAGCAGCCAATGGCATAGAGGCAGAAGCTACCTCCACCTCCCAGGACAGCCCCAGAGCCTACAGGAAGCCGGGAAAGGAGAGAAGACAAGAGTCCCCATGGGAGTCCTTTGTTGCCAATGTTTCTCTCTCTTTTATCATCCCAGAGAGCAAAACAAACAAACAAGAGCAGAGCGGCCTGCGCTCCGGCACCTTGCTTTGGATATTGTGACCTAAGGATGTCCCTGCCTGTGGCCAGGTCCTTTTGTGGATGGTTGAAGGCAGGTGGTGCATGGTCGCGGAGGGGTGGTGACATGTGACTGAGAATGTGTGGGGAAGGCGCTTCCGGTGTCCCTTATGTCTGTCATAACAGCAGCTGAATGACATTATACTCGGACCTAAAATACCCCCCAGTGCTCATGTGCTGGAGCCCCGTAGCCTCATTGCAGCAGTGTCCAGACGTAAACTCTGGGAGCTGATTCGGTCTTGGGAGGACTCTGATCCCAGGAGTAGGTTAACTCATAGATGGAGGTGGAGCTTAAAGGCACTATGGAGAGGTGTTCAAAACATGGGAGGTCCAGGCCACAGGGAGGCAGCAGGGGCCATGTCCTTCCTGGGAGGAGATATTTTGTCCCCTCCCCCTTTACTTCATGATGAGCAGCTGTGGTTCTACCCATTCCCAATGTGCTGGTCAGCCCCACCCAAGCCCCTCACAAACGACTAAGCCAACCATGACAGAAGCCTCGGAAACCATGAGCCAAACGAGCCTTTCCTCCTGCAAACTGATTCATCGCAGGAACTTGTCATGGCAACGGAAGGCAACTTAACACACACCAGATCCAGGCCAACATGGTAAGTGAACAAGATTCCAAATTCAAGCTGTTGGATTTCAGAGAGGCCAGCATGGGGAGATTTTGAACTCTGATTTCTGTAGGATTCTGTGGCAAGGGGACTACTGGAGGGGAAACCCAAGGCGGTTTCCTGCAAAGCTCAGGGGACAGCAGATTCCTCCTAATCATCCGATCCAGGAAACACAAGCTTCTAGAAATACTAAGATGATACACCCTCCTCTGGCATCACTTAACCTAAATTAGCTATTTCTAGGAAACTGAGAAATAACTAGGGGACTGCCAGAGTCTTTTTCATTAAATCCGTGTGCTTGCCAGAAGTAAACAGGGGTCAAAACTGAATGAGACAAGTGCTAAGAATTGAATTATGCTAATTTTGATTGTAACAAAATCCAACAAGTTGTGGTTTGTATGATGAAGAAATAAGCATCAAGGCAGAATTTCATGACTGGTTTGTTAGGCATAAAGTTAATGGCCCCTGACTATGGAAGCTTTGTCCAAGTATCCAGGGCTGCTATGTTGCCTTGCAATTTGTAATAACTCTCCAAGGAGGCAGTGGGTTATTTATAACTTTGTTACCACATAGTCTAAATCATGCTGACACTGTTATGTCCTGGTTAGGGGAATGACTTACCCAGGATGGAGTATGTCTCTGATGGCTTCTAGAATGACCTTTCCAGACTCAGTGGCTGGCATTCCTTTCTCCCCGGCACTCCCTTCTCTGGGGGGCCATCCAGATGCTTTGTCTCGATGGACACACCCACTTATTTAGCACGCTGGTGGGAGGGGCTCTCCCCAGTTCTTATTTAACTGGTATGGGATTGCCATTTGAGATGAGCTCTCTGGTGTAACCTGCAGAATATGTGGACCACATTTCCTTCTGTCTCTGCCACACAAGGTCTTTCTGGGCTCATTAGACTCATCAAGAGTAGGAGAGTGCAAATAGGGACATGTCCAAGATCTCTTACTCCTTGCATTTCTAGGAGCACACAGACTTACATGCAATGTTCCATTATTTATCAATTAATTTTTAGACTTCACAAAGTTGTTTTTGGAGACAGGATCTCGTGTATTCCATCCTGGCTTTGACCTCACTGTGTAGCCAGAGATGACCTATCTCTGAGCCTCCTGCCTCCACCTCCCAAGTGCTGGGATTACAGGTCTATACTACCATGTCCTGTCTATGCAGTGCCGGGGATCAAAGCCAGGGCTGTGCACATGCTAGGCAAGCACTCCACCAACTGCACCCAGCTCTCGTCAAATATTCTGAAGGTGCATATATTTTAATGAGTTGTGCTCAACACTGAGAATTTGGTGCCCAAACACAGGACTGAATTTCCTGGAGTCTTGTAGGAAAGTTTCTGATAGAGGGTGTGGTGGTGCCAGGGACAATCAGAAGTAAAACAGAAGTCTGGGTTTGTGCCAGGTGCTCCGTGATGAAGCCTCAGCATTATCTAAAAACGGGGCTAAGAAGGTCTCGGCTTGCCAGACAGGTTACAGACAATATGTTCTGAATGAAAATCCCCAGGAAGATGCTAGCTTGAGATGCTTGATTAAGTGTGTGTGTGTGTGTGTGTGTGTGTGTGTGTGTGTGTGTGTGTGTGTTCCTGCGAGTGTCTGTGTGCTTTGTGGTAGGAACATGTGCACTGTGTGTGTGTTGTGTGTGTGTGTGTGTTGTGTGTGTGTGTGTTGTGTTTGGTTTTCGAGACAGGGTTTCTCTGTGTAGCTTTGGAGCCTATCCTGGCACTCGTTCTGGAGACCTGGCTGGCCTCAAACTCACAGAAATCTGCCTGCCTCTGCCTCCTGAGTGCTGGGATTAAAGGTGTGTGCCACCAATGCCCAGCTGTGTGTGTGTGTGTGTGTGTGTGTGTGTGTGTGTGTGATGAACATGTGACCTCTTCTTAAGAAAGGATCTTGCACTTAAGCTGGAGTTCATGGATTCAGCTGGGCTTGCTGGCCAGTGAGCCCCAGGGGTTTGCCTGTCTCTGCCCCCGAGCCCATCCTATATTGGATTTCAGACAGGGGTCACCACATCCAGCTTTTGTCTGGGTGCCAGAGATCTGACCTGGGGACCTCGTGCTTACACAGTAGGGGTCCTCGTGCTTATACAGTAGGGGTCCTCGTGCTCACACAGTAGGGGTCCTCGTGCTCACAGAGTAGGCACTTTACCAATGGAGCCATCTCCCAAACTGATGAGACCTCATCCAAGGAATGGCTCACTTCTACTTTATTCTTCGTCTATAAACTTAAATTTATTTTTAAAACTCATTTTTGGGCAATTAGTCAGCCTCCTGCATCAGTCAGCTCCTGGTGCTGTGATGAAACATTCCAGAGTGGACGGCTGCCTCCACAGACAGGTATTCTCTCCCAGTTCTGATGTTGGAAGTCTGAGGCCTATTCCTTGCCTACTAGATGTGTCTGCCCCCAGTTAGTCCTTCTGAGTCCTGATTTCTTCTGATCAATAACAGGATCCGGGCCCTTTCTAGGGACCTCATTTTTACTCCATACCTTTGAAGATCCCCTTAACTGCTAACACAACCACTTCTGAGACCGTATTAGAGGTTACAACCATAACAAATGAATGCTGGACAGGTTGGGACCAGGGGTGCAGAGGGGTGGGCTCGGTGCTCAATATAACCCACGGCATTCTACTCAAGTAATCAGGGGCCTCAATATAACCAATGACATTCTACTCAAGTAAAATGCTTTTGTCCAAATGTCATTTCCAAAGAATTTTAAGACAAAGGAGAAAATACGTTTTCTTTTGAAACTTTGGGAGCACCCCTGTCAAATTTAACTAGGTCAACCAGTAAGTCACTATGTATACCATATCTTCCTCAAGAGGACAGATGTTCAGTTGGAGCCTCTGGCTCATCCCTGTATGGTCTGGAAAGCCCCATTCTTTTCTCTGTCTCTCTGCAAACCCCACCCACTCAGTCTCCAAACAAAGGAAAGGTACCAAAAAGCCCAGTTCCACATTCTTGGTGACTATTGCAACTCCATCCCCTGATGGTGCCCAGCTACCCAAGTCGCTGCCTAAGCGCTCAGCTTTTGACCATACTTGGGCACAAACCCAGATGTGGCTGACAGAACATCACCCCTCACCTACAATCTATAAAATCATCCTGCCTTAGTTTGGGTGCGAGAATTCTCTGGCCTCCTTCTTGGAGGCCAGTGCACCTTGCTAGGGAGTTGCTTTGTTGAATATACCTGTTGTTACACTTTTTCAACTCAGCTTGATCTGACTTACTGTGTCTGTGGGGGTTGGCAAAGAAAACCTACTAACAGCCACTGTCACTGCCTATGTGTAATTGAACCAGTCAATTCAGATTTCTAGAAAGGACAACAGGAAGACTCCCAGGAATGTTTGCATGTTATCATCTATTATGTATTTCATGTTTTAATGAAAAGAAGTGAAACTGAACATTGTCGTGTCAGGCCATACTGCAGGTGTTTGTGAAATGAAGTGTGGCCCGACACCTGGACACAGGCTCCCTGTGCACACCTCACTGTTCCGGAGATGGACCATATAGGTGGGTCAGAGGAGAGGAAGCTCCATCCACACTGTTGCCATATTGTGGAGAGAAGGATGCTTGCTCTTTTAAAGGCACTTTTCATTGAATCTGAAAGTCACACATTGACATAAACAATTCTTCCTTTCCCAATTTCACTGAAAAGAAAATTATATTCTCTTAAATAAAAATGGCTCTCCAGACCAGAAATTCTCCCTTCTGACATCTGTCCAAAAATGTTCTTTCTGCCTTCACGGTCATGAATACCTGTTTAATGCCACCGCCCCCTCCTTCCTGCTGTCACATTGTCACAGGAGAAGCAAGTGTAAAGGAGGCCTTCCTCCTGAGAGCACTCAAGACAGCAATCCCTGTCAAGTGAGTTGCTGTATTAATGTCCCGGAGATGCAAACACTGACATGCCCCGCCACCAGGAAGCTCCAGTTTGCTTGGTTTGCAAAAAGCCATGCCTGCTCCATTGTTTTTTCCTTTTAAAAACCAGATCATGTGTATCTCAAGCTCACCTGGAACTTGTTATAAAGACAAAGATGGCCTTAAACTCTTGATCCTCCTGCCTCTGCCACCAGGTGCTAGGATTACAGGGTGTGCCCGGATTGTGGTTTCATTCTTTGGCTGTGATAAAAACACTCTGACCAAAAGCAACTTTATTTGCCTCACATGTCCAGGTCACAGTCCATGAAGGCATGGCAGAATGTCAAGGCAGGAACCATGGAGGGATGTTTCCACACCAGCAGGTTCATGCTCAACTAGCTTTCGTATACAGCCCAGGGTTACCTGCATAGGGAATGTCAGCCCCCGTGGTGGGCTGGGCCATCCTACATAAATTATGACATACCCACAGACCATCCTGACAACAACAATTGTTCAACCAAGAATATTCTCTTCAGGTAACTCTAGACTGTGTCAAGTTGGCAGTTTACACTAATTAGGGCAACCACGGTAACTAACTGTATGTGATGATGGGGCGTGTGCTGGGCAAGCCCTCCCTCAACCAAACTGTGTCTCCAGCTCATCTTGGTCGACCTTTTTTAGAGAAAGAAAGCCAGCAGCAGTCAGAGTTTATTCATTATTCTCAACAATTACACCTCACACAAGTGCTCTGCCTCAAGACCTTCTTCTACTAGACACAGCTGGGTGACAATGGCTAGACCACTGAAGCAGCTGTGCCTCTTTCTCCTACCCACAGGGTCAGAGTCTTGCTCTATAACCCGGGCTGGCCTGAAACTTATTAAGTAGCCCAGGTTGCCTAAGTGTCCTGGTGGGAATCATGGATGAAAGGGGGGTAAAAAGAAAAGCGTGTTTACTTGATTTTTTCCCTTCTTTTCTTGCTATTTTGGGAATCAAACCCAAGACTGCATACCTTCTAGTCGACCCATTCAGCATCTGCAGCTTGGAAAGTCAACTGTCCTCACTTCAGCTGACTCGGGAGAAAACACTAGTAGACTCCAATAAGTTAAGGTAGATGAAGTCATGCCTAGAACAGACGGTAAAGTACGACACCGAGGGAAACTCATAGTCACGTGCATAAATAAAACCAATTTCTAAAAGAAGTCGAGTATCCAAGAAAACCAAGAAAACTAAAAGTAAGAGACGAGTGAAAGATAAAAAAGAGACCTGCACTGGTTGAGTGCTTGCCTAAAGTCCAGTGCTTAAGAAAGAACAAAAGAAATGCCAGGTGAAAATCTCATCAAGGCTTTGTTAGCCAGACAGTGGTGGTGCATGCCTTTAGTCCCACCACTCAGGAGGCAGAGGCAGGTGGATCTCCTGAGTGTGAGGCCTGCCTGGATTACTAAGAGAGTTCCAGGGCAGCCAGAGCTACACAGTGATACCCTGCCTCAAACAAACAAAAAAGACTTAAGTTAAATGTAGATGTTTTAAGTACATCAATTAAAAGACAGAGATTGACAGGGTGGATTTAAAATTGGAACCCAGGGGCTGGAGAGAGGCTTAGCATTAAGACCCTATTAAGACCCTTGAGCAGAACCGAGTTGGGGCTAAGCTAGCAGAGCTCACAAGAGCCTATAACTCCATCTCCAGGAATGGAGTATAGGTGGGGCTACGAGATGAGGAGAATTCTGGGGAGAGGACGCAGAGAGAAGTCGCCAGGGCAGACACCATGTAACTGCTGAGGGAGCCAAATTCTCTGGTAAGATAAGACCACATAGAAATACGTAGATTAATAGAAATGGGTTAATAATTAAGAGAGAGCTAGCCAATAAGAAGCCCAAGCCATCGGCCAAACAGTTTAATAATTCATATAAGTCTCTGTGTGTTTATTTGGGGCTAAATGACTGGGACCAGGTGGAACAGAAACTCCTGCTACAATCTGGTGTCCTTGTCTGGCTTCTGTGGCACCTGTACTCACACAAGCTCATATCCCTGTCCCCCAAACACAAACACATAATTAAAAAATTAAAAAGCAAATCTTTTAATAACCCAGCTACGTAGTCTAGAAAAAGTCTCTTCATATATAATTGTAGCATGAATTCTAATTGGTCTTTTTTGTAATTTTTTTTATTAGTTCAAATTAGGAACAAGCTTGTTTCACATGCCAATCCCTTCTTTCTCTCCCTCCCCTCCCCCCACCCTCCCCCTACCTGACCTACCCCCACCCCATCCACCCTCCATTCCCCAGGCAGGGTAGGGCTCTCGATGGGGGCTCCCCAAAGTCCACCGCATCATCCTGGGCTGGGCCTAGGCCCTCCCCCATGTGTCCAGGCCGAGAGTGCATCCCTTCACGTGGGATGGGCTCTCAAAATCCCTTCTTACACCAGGGAAAAATACTAATCCACTACCAGGGGCCCCATAGAGTACAGAGGCCTCCTAATTGACATCCATGTTCAGGGGTCTGGATCAGACCAGACAGCAGTCTGGGGTCCATGTGCTCCCCCCTGTACAGGCCAGCTGTTTCTGTGGGTTTCACCAGCCTGGTACCGACCCCTTTGATATTCATTCCTCCCTCTCTGCAACTAAGTTCCAGAGTTCAGTTCAGTGTATATCTGTGGGTGTCTGCCTCTGCTTCCATCAGCCACTGGATGAGGGCTCTGAGGCTCGGGCGCCCATCGCAGGACCCTAATTGGTCTTAATAACAAAAACTCAGAGTCAGATATCAGGGGTGAAAGAAGGATCAGAGATGCAGAACAGCCAAACACTAGAGTCCTAACCTCTACCAATGCTCAGACCAAAGGGGCAATCCTGTCCTCAGTCTGCCTCCTCACACTGACTCAGTCTCTACGAATCCTCAGACTGCATGCTCAGACTGAATCCTCTGACTGCAGTGAGCTCCTGTCACCTCCCGCCTTACAGTCTTCTCTCTGCCCAGCCATATCACTGCTGTCTCCACCTCCCTAGTACTGGGATTAAAGGCCTGGGATCACCTTTGTGTGAGCTCTGTTACTCTTTTAGACAGATTCAGTCTCATGAAGCCCAGGGTGGCCTTAAACTCACAGAATCTATCTGCCTCTGTCTCTCAAGTGCTGGGATTAAAGGTGTGTGCCACCGCTGCCTGGCCTCTATAGCTAACTAGTGGCTTGACTCTGCACTCTGATCTTCAGGAAGCTTTATTTGTCAGATCACAAACAAAATATCATTACATATAATGATCTAGGTTGGAATTAAAAACAGAAAAGACATGAAAATATCAATTAAAGACAACAAATAATATCTGAGTTAATATAAGATAAACTGGACTGTAAGGCAAAGGAAATGTCAGGAGCAAAAAAAAAATGTTGCCTATGATTGAAAAGTTAATATAAAAGAAACAATAATCCTAATCATGAATAAACCAAACCAGACAGCTACAGAATTCATGACGAAAGCAATGAACAAAACTGAAGGAGGGGGCAGCTTAGGCACTTTGCAGAGCCGTTCCAGAGCGTGTTGGGGAAGCACTGACCCTGTAAGATAGGGATTTGTCTTTCATTTGACTGGATTTACAGTAGTTTCAGCAGTGTGCTGCAGTTTCCAGAATGTGCAAACAAACAGACAGACAAACAAACGGGTAACACACGCCAACGGCTGACAGGCATCGCCAGCACCTCCCAATGCTACATTTCACTTCCGAAGAACTCACTGTTGCTGGCATGACTTTTATAACTGTTGATCTGGATGGACATTCCCAAGCCCAAAGAATATGGAGAAACTACCTTTCTGCCACCAACAGCATTTCATTTCTGTGGGTTGTACAGACCATAAGAGACTGTTAGAATAAAAAAAAAAAAAAAAAAAAAAAAAAGAGCTTGAGTCACTAAGAACAGATGAAACCATTGCCAATGTGCCTGTGCTAATTCTTGGAAATAAGATTGCACACCTGAAGCCACGGTGAAGGAGGTTACAGTGAGAGATGGTTGGTTTATGTGGTCAGAGAACAGGAAAGGGCAGTGTGTAGCTGAAGGAGCTGAACGTCCTGCCTCTGGAAGTGTTTGTGGGCAGCGTGATGAATAGGCAGGGCTATGGAGAAGCCTTCGGCTGGATGATGGCGCAGTACATTGATTAGCAGAGACCCTGCTACTCACAGCCAAGCCTCCAAGATCCATCCCCAACATGCAGAACTTGAATTCAATAGACTTTTGTTGGTTTCAGAATAGGCACTTTTTAGATTATTAATATATCTACCTGAGTGGAAATTGCCAGCTGATTCACATAAGTTTGAATGTCACAATGTTAGCTGTCTAACTCCATACTGACGTTTTCTACAGTTTACATCAACCTGTCCCCAATTATAAAGATCACTTTCCCAGTGGTACCTTTGAAGCACTTTTTAACTGTGTGAAACTACACATATAAACTATATTTAAAAACTCAGTGTGAAGCTTGTATGTACTTCACGAAAATAGTTTTTCAGTTTTTGATTGCCACCTATCTTGTGTGAGGTTAAAATCCTACCAGTGACTGCAGGATGCCTTGTCAAGACTACTTTTTCTAGTGCAAACATCATGTAATAAAGTGAACTCCAGTGTTAAAAAAAAAGAAAACTGAAGAGAGAAATAGGTAATTTTCACATTTTCAATCGGAGGCTTTGGCATTCCTCTCGGTAAATAAAAGAGAGTTAGGCTCAAAAATAGGAAAGAGAGAATTCTCTGCAGTGTCCATCAGGGTTCAACTGACACCCAGCACATCCCCAGCAGCAGGGTATACCCTCATTTCAGAGATGGAGAACACACTGGAGAGAGACCAGACTCTGAGCCATAAAGTGAGCCTGAGCAATTTTTAAGGCTTATTTTTATTATTTTAAATTATGTGTGTGTGTGTCTGTGTGTGGGTGTATGCACACAAGTGCAGGTGGCCACAGAGGCCAGAGGCACCGGATCCCCTCAGAACGGACTCATAAGCGCTTCTGAGTCACCCGATGTGGGTCCTGGGCATGGGAATCGAACCCTCTGGAAGGGGACGTGAGGCAGCACTCTTAACCACTGAGCCAGCCATCTTGCCAGCCACACCCCCCTCAGCAAATTTAAAGGAACTGCAATCATATAAAAACGCCCGCAAAGGGAGTGACACTATTAGGAGGTGTGGCTTTGTTACAGTGGGTGTGGCCTTGTTGGAGGAAGTGTGTCACTGTGGAGGCCGGCTTTGGGGGGGGTCTCATATATGCTCAAGCCATGCCCAGTGTCTCAGACACTTCCTCTGCCTGCATATCGACATGTAAAACTCGGCTCTTCCAGCACCGTGTCTGCCTGCATGCTGCCATGTCCCGCCAGGATGGTAATGGACTGAACCTCTGAAACTGTAAGTCACCCCATTAAATGTTTTCCTTTATAAGAGCTGCTGTGTCCATGGTGTCTCTCCACAGCAATAGAATCCCTAACTAAGATACTGTTCTTATATGATCAAAGGGGGTCAAGAGCATGACGGGAAAGCCACACAGATAGCTGACCTGAGCAAGTGGGAGCTCATGGACTACGGACAGACACTTGGGGAACCTGCATGGGACGGAACTGAATGTGGGTAACAGTTATGTGAGTTCATCTGTTGGCGGGGGGGGGGGGGGAGGGGGGTTGCCTGGCAGTGGCACCAGGACCTAACCCAGAGTCATGAACTGGCTTTTTGTATCCATTCCCTATGGTAGGATACCTTGCTCAGCCTTGATATGGGGAAGAGGCTTGGTCCTGGCTCAATGTGGTGTGCAGACTTTGTGGACTCCTGAAGGAAGGTCTTACCTCGCTGAGGACTGAATGGGCATGGGAAGTAGGGGAGATAGGGCGTGGGAAAAGAGGAGGGAGGGGGAACTGGGGTTGGTATGTAAAATGAAAAATCGGATTTTAATAAATAAAAAAGGTATTATTCTTGGCCATTTTTGGGATTAAACTAGAAATAAACAGCAGAAATAGCTAGGATTTTATCTTTTACAGATGCTTTTCTTGGGGTCTGAATGACACACTTGTAGATAACCAGCAGGCCATGACAGAATTGCTAGAAAGTCCCCAGAACCCACATAAAAGTCAAACACATTAGCAGTATAGTATATGTAACAGAAAACAGAAGACCCCACCTCAAACAAGGTTGAAGGTGAGGGCTGGTACTTGAACTTGTCCTCTGGCCATCGCATACATGTCATGGCACATCTATGCATCTACATACACATGATCCATACACACAGATAAATAGACACACTATGCACACACAGACGGCACACACCCAAGCACATCTTCTCCTGAAGATTCAAACATTCTTAATGAGATTGCTAGTGATCAGAATCCTTCATTATACAAACTGGAATACATGTCATATCCACAGTCCAGGTGTGCAAGGCTGGCTTGATAATGAAGGTTGGCGTCATCTGACACATGATATAGAGACGAAAAAACCACAAGATCACATCAGGTGAAGAAGAGGCTGCAAAGGCTGGACCCAGCAGTCGCCAGTGATTCTGGAAGTCTCTTGGCAACTAGGCATAAAAGGATCGTCTTAAAGTTCATGAGGGACAGGATCAAAGACCCTACAGCTAAAGCCACACAGAGTGGGAAAAGTCCTAACAGCTGAGTTCTGTGACTGCGGGTGAGCCAAGGGTCCCCCCTCACTGTTGTATTCAATACACTATCGGAGTTCCAGGCTCTCTGACGAGGTGGGAAATGAAATACAGGTCAGGTCAGAAGGAAAGAATGATGTAAAAGTATTCCTCTCTGTAGATGACATAATGGCTAACACAGAGTGGAGATTAAAAATAAATGACCAATAGGCAATAGAACCCCCAAGTGCTTAGAACTAATAAGTGAATTCACAGTGTCTCATAATATAAGCTTGATATATGAGTCAAGCACATTTCTTAGGTCTAGAAAAGAAGACTTTTGGAAAGCCAGGCTTAAGTTGCTGTACCATTTACAGCCATTCAGAGACAACTGGGTTTGGGAAAGCCTACCTAGGCTTGTGTGCTCACTGCAAGTCACAGTCGTCAAACTTATGTAGTTGCTCAGGGAGAGACTTAGATTAATTGAACAAAGACTGGCCCATGAATAATCTCCCAAGCATGAACAACTGGTTTGTTTGTTTGTTTATTTGTTTGTTTGTTTGTTTGTTGGGGGGTTTTATAAGCGGTGATTCACCAATACGTAAGCAGATAGGATACGGGTATATTTATTGGGGAAATATGCCTTACTTACAATACACCTAGCCAACCGGCAGACAAAGTCGAAGCAGCAGTGAGAAGAGAGCTTTCCCACGAGTGTCTCAGACTCTTAAGCTACTCTCACATCATCCTGTCCATGCCCTAAGGGGCGTGGCCAGGTATACCTGCAAGCAGCCCCTGGAGGCTTGGTCAGGGTGACCCCTACAGGGTTTGTTTGTTTTGAGACAGGATCATTTGTGGTGCAGGCTAGCCTTGAACTAGCCTTGTAGCTAAGGGTTACCTCTAACGTTTTGATCTCCCTGCCTCTACCTCCTGAGTCCTGGGATTACAAATGCTCACCGCCATGCCTGGCTGGGGGCTGTGCTGGGTGTGAAGCCCAGGGCCTCTTGCGTGCTAAGCGAGTACTCTGACAATTGAGACATATCTCCAGATGCCCACGACTTCTGATAGAGTTGCAATAGTGGTTGGATGGAGGAAGAATAGGCTTTTCAACCTACACCTCATACCTCAAACCCAAACCCACTCAGAACAGATCCCATATGTGATGGCTATTCTTGGTTGTCATCTTGACCACATCTGGGATTACCTAAAAATCCAAACACTAGAGGGCACACCTGTGAGGGGTTTTTGCTTAATTTGAAGTAGGAAGGTCCGCTTCTAATCTGTATCATTGGGCAGGAAGCCACACTTCTGCTGGAAGCCTAGGTAAGGACATGAGAGAAGGAAACTTTTGCTCTTTGCCTGCTTTCTCCTGCCTTAGTAGGAAGCCCATTCCTTTACTGGTGTTAGGCCCGTTCTTTAGGATTCTATTGTAATACTGAAGACCAGCTGGGGCATCCATTCCCATAGACATTCTTGGATGTCTGGTTCATTCCCAGGCAGCCATTGTTGGATTAGCTGGACCACAGACTGTAAGTCATTCTAATAAATCATCCTTTCTATAGATAGAGAAAATTTATTCTGTAAGTATTGTTACTGTAGAGAACCCTGGCTAATATACCATATTTTAAAATAAAAACTAAAGCTTATACAAATAGAAAGAACATAGAGGGAAGTCTTTGGGGGCTCAGTGATCAGTAAAGCATCCTACTCCTAAAATCAAAGTATGCTGCATGGAGGGAAAAGATGGGAGAGTAGACTTCAGACCGAAAAATGGGAATTCTGGGTCAGCAAGATGGCTCAGCAGGTCAGGGTGCTTGCCACCTAGCCTGGTGACTTGAGTTTGATCCCCGGGACTCACATGGTGGAAGGAAAGAGCAAACTTCCACAGATTGCCCTCTGACCTCCACACGGGCAGTGGGGCAAGCACCCTCCCTGACTCTCATATACAAAATACATATAAATTTTTAATGTGATAAAATATTAAAACTTCTGCTCTGAAAAGCCTCTGTAGGGTAGAAGGACAAGCTGCTTGCCGTGATTAAGTATTCACCAATCAGGTGTTTGATGTGAGCTCATGTCTAGAATAATAACAGCCAAAAGTCAACATTGAAAGAAACATTAGAAAATGGCCAGGTTTTCTAATGTTTTCTAATTTTCTAAATTAGAGGAGGCAAGAAGAGGCTATGAAGATGGGAAATAGTCATTGAAAGGAGTTTCAGCATTGCCATCTTATTAAGAAAAAAATGGGCCAGGTGATGGTGGTGCATGACTTTAATCCCAGCACTTGGGAGGCAGAGGCAGGAGGATCTCTGTGAGTCTGAGGCCAGCCTGGTCTACAGAGTGAGCTCCAAGACAGCCAGGGCTACATGGAGAAACCCTGTCTTGCAGAACCAAAAAAGAAAATAAAGAAAAAAGTGAATGTTAGACACACTATGTATCTATTAGACAAGCTAAAATTAAATTTGAATAGTAGTTGTAACCCTAAATGCTGCTTCAGGGTCAGAGGAATATGTACCTTGTGGGTGAGACAGTGGGATGATGCAGACACTATATACAAAGTAGTTTATCGGATTCTCAAAACTAGAAATTTCCATTGGGAATTGTTGAGTGGCAGAGCCCTCGCCTAGAGTGTGTGATGGTCTCATTTAGTCACCAGCAAGGCAAAATACACAGCACACCTCACACAGCTACAACCCAACACCAGTCCCTGAGCCTTCATCTTACTCCACCCAGTGAAATCTGGGATTCATGCAAGAACCGGCGAATAACTGTGGAAAGCAACTTCATTTGTGCCAGCTACAGCACTTCTCACAGGGTGCCTGGTTAGGACCAAGTATAACGCACCACCCATGCTCTAAATAGCAATGGCTTTGGCATTCGGTGCCTGGGCATTACACAGAGCACAGGCAATGCCAAAAGCATGCATGTTGTGATCTCATCTGTGTCACAACCTTGAAATAACAAAATTACCAAGATGGGGAAGAGATGAGTGGTTGTCAGGGCTGAAGAATGCTGGTTGGTGTGACTCTAAGAACAGCATGAGGGAAGAGATTACAATGAGGGAATACTTTTATTTCTGAACCACAATGGTAACTATAAAAATGCCCCCATGGTAAAGTGACACACTGTTCAATGCCAAGTTCCTTATTCGTATATTGTCATAGGAAGAAGCTGGGACATGCTGGGGACCTTTCTTTGCTCTCTCTGAAAATTTCATGGTCTCTATACATTCAAAGGCTTTTAAAACAGCATCATAGAAAGTTACAATAATTACAGTAGTCTAAGTGTGGACATTTGGTATGTGATAATTGTTTTTTCATGTTAATATAGAACAATACAGACTTTTTTTTTAATTGAGAAGATTGTCAGTCCAGAGAAAAACAACTTAGATTTTCAGGGCTACACACACACACACACACACACACACACACACACACACACACACCAAATTCCAGAAGGGCCGAGGAATTAAACCCCGGTGATCAGTACTACAAAGAATAGTCTGACTTCCTACCAGGTAGGAGGGAGCTTTCCAAGCAGGCTGTGGAATGCAGAAGTTTAGAGAAAGGCCAACACAGTTGATACTTAGCAATACTGGTTCTGTTCCATGGTCCATCACACATGCGATCAGCCAGGCCGTGGTGTGGCAACCTTTAATCCCAGCACTTGGGAAGCCAGGGCAGGCAGACCTCTGAGTTGGAGGCCAGCCTGATCTACAGAGTTTCAGGACAGCTAGAAATACACAGAGAAACCCTGTCTTGAAAAAGAAAAGGAAGGAAGGAAGGAAGGAAGGAAGGAAGGAAGGAAGGAGACAGGGTGGGAGAGAGAGAGAGAAAGAAAGAAAGAAAGAAAGAAAGAAAGAAAGAAAGAAAGAAAGAAAGAAAGAAAGGAAAGAAGAAAGGAAAGAAAGAAAGGAAGGAAGGAAGAAAGAAAGAAAGAAAGAAAGAAAGAAAGGAAGGAAGAAAGAGAGATTCAAGGAAATTCACAGAAGAAAATCAAAGTAAGAACCATTCCCAGAAAGCAGCTTGTGTTCTGTACAAACAATCCATGAACCTCCAAGGAAGGTACCGTTGTGTCCTAGAACATTCCAGGGGGGATTCAAACACTTAACAGAACCTTGTGTTCAAGGGTGTGCTAAATGAGTGCTTGTAGCAAAGTCATGGGCAAGGTCATCTTTGAATACCAACTTAATAATAGCCATACAAATCAAAACATGGTGACCTCCGGAGCCAGTTAAGCTCTAGAAATTCATCTCATGGAATTATTGGGTCGAGCGGGGGTGAAAAGCAAGGAGAGGAGTCTGCAGCACTGTGTCTGAGGTCCCAGTTAGAAACATTTTTATCTTTCACTCACAACAAGGTGTGGCCATGCATTAGAATACCATGCAGACCAAAAGTTAGTTTGGCAAAACTACACATATTATAAATAAAAATATAGAAGGAAGAGTTGAAAAGAACCCTGAATTTTGAGGAGGAAGCTATTTAAGCTTCTACTACGTACCCTGACAATTAGTTATGCATTCAGTTTTCCCCCCTTCCACAGCTTTTCAAAGTCTCCCTTAAAATATAATTGGACACGATCCTTCACCTCTGACTTTTACAAACTTTCTACCCCCTCTTCTGGGAAGCTCTCTGAGCCTTGCTTGGGGTTTGGGGAGGCTTGTCACATGTATGTCCCATTTAGGACTGAGAACCACGCAGTTTCTAATCTCTGCACATCACTAGTTGAAGGTCTTTCGTTTTCCAGACATAACTGGGCTTTTAGTGATTGTAACAGCATTCACAGAGCGTAAGCCAGACAAAATCCCTGAGAGGACGGCGGGGGGGGGGGGGGGGTGGGAGCCATTTGCATTTGGCAGTGGATAGCTGCAGGAGGACAGTCCACTTTCTTTAATGACCTGACTCCTGGTGGGCTGATCACAGTCCAGGGCGGGCACCACTCCCAGGAGTAGTTGGGCAACACAATCTGGTGGGGTGGGGGGCGGGGATCTCAAAGTTGGGTGGATAGGGAGTTGAGGGTGGAGAAGGGGGAGTTGGAGGATGAGGGAATGTGATCAAAATACATTGCATGAAACTCTCAATGAAATTATTAAAATATTATTAAAAAGATAAAAGAGATCTTGTCCCTTTCCTCTTCTCCAGGGGACCGACCACGTATGTCTTTCTTAGGGTCCTCCTTGTTTCCTAGCTTCTCTGGCAGTGTGGATTGTAGGCTGGTCGGTAATCCTTGGCTCAATTGGGAGCATGGGGGAGGGGAGAGGAAGTTAGGAGAAAGAGAAGGGTAGAAGGGGAGGGGAGAGGAGGACATGAGGGAGCAGGAAGATTGAGTCAGGTGAAGAATAGCGAGCAAGAAAAGAGATACAATAATAGAGAGAGCCATTATAGTTTAAAGAGAATTCTGGCGCTAGGGAAATGTCCAGAGATCTACAAGGTTGACCCTAACTAACAATCTAAGCAATAGTTGAGAGGCTGCCTTAAATGCCCTTCCCCTATAATGAGATTGATGAGACTACCTTATATGCCATCCTAGAGTCTTCATCCAGTAGCTGATGGAAGCAGAAGCAGACACCCACAGCTTAACACTGAGCTGAACTCCTGGAATCCAGTTGCAGAGAGGGAGGAGTGATGAGCAAAGGGGTCAAGACTAGGCTGGTGAAACCCACAGAAACAGCTGACCTGAAAAAAAGGGGAGCTCATGGACCCCAGACTGATTGCTGGGAAACCAGCAAAGGACTGACTGTTCTAGACTCCCTGAATGTGGGTGTCAGTTTGGAGGTCTGGTTAATCTATGGGGCCCCTGGCAGTGGATCAGTATTTATCCCTAATACATGAATGGTCTTAGGGAACCCACTCCACATATAGGGATACTCTCTCAGCCTAGACACATGGGGGAGGTCCTAGTCCCTGCTCCAAATGATGACAGACTTTGAAGATCCCCCATGGAAGGTCTCACCCTCCCTGGGGAGCAGAAAGGGGATGGGATGGAGGGTCTGTGGGGGGCAGGGGAGGAGGGAAGGGAGAGGGAACTGGAAGCTTGTTTCTAATTTAAATTTTAAAATTTTTACTTAAAAAAGATTAAAGAATAAAAATCGCTTAAAAAGAAGGAAAACTTGCTGGAGCAGCAGACCAGGTGATGGGGGAATAAAGGGGAGAAAGCGGTGGAGCCAGCTGCTAGGTCAGCGCCCCACCTGCTGTGGAGCTCTCATGCCCACCTGTGGAGACCACACTGATATTTTCCAAGCAACAGTGTCCTTCGTGGCTGTGACCACTGAAGGGACTGTCCCCCCCACCCCCGTTTTGGCAGCCACGACAGGATAACATGCTTCCTGACCTCACTGGGCCTGCCCGGCTCACTAGGAGGTCAGATGTTCTCCTCGTGGCAAGGAAACAATCAGAAGTTAGCTGGTGGGGCTATGCTTTACGGCTCTGGGTGTGCTTTACAGATAAGTGCACAGTAGTGATGTGCAGAGCATAGCAACCGCCCTGGGAGGGCCTATGGGCCATAACAACCAGTTGGCCAATCAACACAGGGCAAATCCTCCAAGCTTGGAGGCACACCAGTCCTGAGCCTGTGCATACCCCTAGACACTCCCCTTACGCTGCCCTATAAGATCCCTGCCCCATGGTTTCTTAGGGTCTTTTCCCAGCCATCCACCGTGGTGGATGGATGAGAGGCCCAAGCTAATGAGGTCAGTGCGTTAAACAACTGCAATAAAAGACTTTTGCATCAAAATGGGCCTCTTGGTGATTTTGGGGTTCAGAATTTGGGCACAACACCACACAGCCAGGAAATAGGGAAGCAGCAAGAGACAATGCAGCTGACAGGCCTTGGCACTGGTTTGGTGGTGGTGGGGGTTCAGACAAGGCACCCTTGGAAGGAGAGCGGCCTTCTTGAATAGTCTGGGCCATGCTAGCCACCATTATGTCTTCTTGGGATGGGAACAGGAAGACTAGGATAGGTGATGATGATTGAGGGAAAGTTTCCCGAGAACCCATGGCTGCTGCAACCTCCCCCTTGTTTCCAGTTTACCTTACAAGCACAAGGACCTGAGTTTGAGCTCCAAAACCTATGTGAAAAGAATAAAACAGTGTAGTGGCGTGTGCTTGTAATGCCAACACCAAGGACGCAGACAGAAGACCCCAGGTAATCTAGCCAGAGGCCTGGATTACACACACTCAATGCACTCACACATTCACGCACTCACACACTCACGCACTCACACACTCACACACTCATGCATGCACGCACACAAATGCTATGGAGAATATTGACACTCAGAAGTACTGACCCTGAAACAGTGGGGTGGATCCAGAGAGAACACCCTGTGCCGAGTAAGCCCTATGCTGAGTTTAGCAAGCTAGGAAAAGAAGCCTGCTAGCCCTCCGTAGATCTTACTCCCAGAATTCCGGAGTTCCCTTGTCATCTACACTCCTAATCTTTCCTGATGGCTCTGGGAACTGCCAAGCACGTGATTTCTCTTAGTATTTATGTCTTTCTTTTACATTAGCAAGCAGCGATGTTTCTCTTTGTGGAATTAAACTTCACAAAAATATCTTTGCAAGCAGATTTGTGTCTTGATAACAATCTGTTGATTAATTTGGCTACAGACTGCTGATGGGTGTGAGAGTCTCTGGGAAGGCTTCCAACAGATATGCATCAGTGTAATTAAATCCTTCCAGCATCTTACAACTGACAGAGTGATGCTTCACCACTGACACCAGCTTGCCTTCAGCTCCCAAGGGTATGTGCACGTATATGTACATGCCTCTCTCTCTCTCTCTCTCTCTCTCTCTCTCTCTCTCTCTCTCTCTCTCTCTCTGTGTGTGTGTGTGTGTGTCTATACACTTGGGTGTGTGTGCACATTTGTGCATGTCTTTTGTAGCAGCTCCTATATTATGTTTCTAGTTCCTTGAGGCTCGGTTTTTTAGGTGAGTTCCCTCAAAATTCAAGCACTTTATATCTGTGATACTTTGTTTTAGACAACTGTCTCCTGAAGGTTTATGTTTGTGAAAGGTTTGGTCCTCAGCCTGTGGTTCTCCGAGGGAGTGGTGGCATTTTTCATAGCAGCATGTAGTGGGAAGGTGGCAGAAGTTAAGTCAGGGACCAGTGAAGATGGCTCAGCTTGCTGCTCAAGCTTGGTGACCTGTGTTTCATTCTTGGAAGTCATGTAAAAGTAAAAAGAGAGAGCAGACTCCACATGTGTTCCATGAAATGTGTGTCCATATGGAAACATTACACACATGCATGCGCACACACACAAGTAATTCTTTGAAGTCACATCATTGGAGAGATGCCCTTGCCTGCCCCTCACGTCTCTCTCCTGACTGCTATGACGTAAAAAGCTTCCAGCACCGTCCTTTGATGCAGTATGCTTCCCCACCACAACACCAGAGCAACAGGGCCCAGGGGCAGTGGCCTCGGGCCTCCAGAGCCATCAGCCCCAATAAAGATTTTCTGTCATCAAGCTGATTACCTCAGGAAACTTTGACAGTAGCAGAGAGCTGGCTAATACAGGGGTGTGTTGTTCCACTTTCCCACCCTCCCCTGCCTCTGTCCAAGCTAAATGAGTCATAAAGCGATGGGAGGAGCTAAATTGAGCCACGTTAAAATCCTGGTGCTATCTAATGGTGTCTCTGTTCCCTCCTTGACCAGTGGAGTGAGACTGCTATAGAAGGGGACTTAGAAGGTGATGCTTGCCAAGTGCTCTCAGATTCAGACAGGGATGGAGACACATGGTGAAAAGTGCTTCTCTTACAGTGCAAAATCACTCCATCGCAATGAACTCACAAACAGAAACCCCACACGGATAGATAAGACAGCCAATCAGATACTTGCTCACTCCCAAGGCCCGCCCATCTCAGTGACTCCCCATCCACTTAGAATGGCAGTTCAGCCTTGGAGCTTCGCTTAGGTTTCACAATTTACCATCAATTACATTTTTCTGCACGCATCCTCTGCTGCCCCAACAAAAAGGGCAAAAACCAGGATAGAGAAAAACAAACAAACAAAACAAACAAACAAACAAACAACTATGAAGAGCGATCCACTGTCCTCTTGCACGACTCCTGTCCTTTGCCTGCATTCCGCCCTTCCTCATCACCTATGTCACCCTGGTCCCCATGTTACACTACCCCACACTTTCACTGTTTACATAGAAACAGGTATACATGATAGACTAAGATCTGGTGTGAGGGGGAGCAGCCTCCCCCCCCCAGATCAGGTGACCTTGCTTAGTATTGTAAGAACTCCTTAACAAATGGTTCTTAAAGTTTGGACTTACATGGAATCATGTGATTACCATAACAGCCCAAGGAGTATGGTTGGCCAACAGGAGGAATTTACTTCCTCAGAGAGAAGGAAATCAAGGCATTGGTTGGCTGCACATCCTGGTCAGGGTTTCTAGAACATTCCAGTCCTCCGTAGCTGTAGGATGGGAAGAGAAGGGGTCAGAGAAGTAAGGGTGAAGTGATGTGGGAGTTGGGGGTAGGCCTGTGAGCCTACAGGTCCCCTTCAGGGCCATTGGTGCGGACTCAGAACAGCAAGGGACCTGTTTGGTTGTCTCATTTTGTTTTGTTTTGAGATAGGGTCTCACTATGTTGCCCTGGCTGGCCTGGAACTCCATATGTAGACCAGGCTAGTCTCAGATTCACAGAGGTCCATCTCCCTCTGCCTCCTGAGTGGAATTAAGGGTGCGTGATACTGAGTTCAGCAGCAAAGACCTTTTAACATTCCTTGTCCATTTCTGGGAGTGTGATAGTTCTACGGGAAACCCTTTCAGTATCAGCCATGCTTGCACTGACAGGCCCCATCACTGGGAAGTTGCATACACTCTCTAGACTCTGTGTCTTTTTGTTTGCTTGTCTGTAGCCCTGTCTGGCTTGGAACTCACAGAAATAGATCTTCGTGCCTCTGCTTCCTGAGGTCTCAGGTTAAAGACATATGCCGCCACGCCCACCCAGCCTAGACTTCATGTCTTAACGCCCTGATAATGCTGCCTGAGTAGTGATGCTTAACTCTGTATTGCTGCTTAGTGTCAGGACCCTGGAGCTGGAAGGGATTGTTAGGCTTATGGATTTCCCCCACAATCCCTCAGCCTTGGGGTTACAGCCACATTGCAGTATCTTATGGTTTATGAAACACTCAGTTGCACTATTTTCAGTCACTCAGATGTCCAGCAAGACAGGACCATGTATGACTGAACCAAGGCCTGACAGCCACGTATAGAAGTCTTAAGACACAGGAGCAAAATGCTTTTCTCTAGTTTCTGCTTGAATTCCAGGTGCTGAGGAACACCAGCATTGCCCATGGCTGCACACTAGAATACATGTCTCACTCTGCTCACTCTTTTCTCACACACTGGCTCTTGATTTCTTATTTGAAACGCGCGCGCGCGCGCGCGCGCGTGTGTGTGTGTGTGTGTGTGTGTGTGTGTGTACATAGGCATGTGTGTATGTTTGTGTGTGTATATATATATGGTGTATGCATGTATGTATGCATGTATGTGTATCCATGGATGTATGTGGATGTGTGTATTTTGTGAGCATGTATGTTTGTGTATACACGCATGTGGACACATTCTAATATTCAGCATGTGGAAATAGATTACAAATGTAGGATATAACAAAGATGCCCACCCTCTTTCGTAAAGAAAGCTTTATTGACACCATCACACCCACTCACCCATGAACTGCCCATGGCTTTTCTTGCTATAGCAAGCAGCAGGCTTAAGGAATTGTTGCTTAGAGTGCGTGTCCTGACTGAATAATTTAAAGCCTCTTCCCTGCTGAGCAAGTGTGCCCAGCTCTACAATTGACAATATTCTGTACAACAGCACATCATACAGCGAATACAGCTCAGGTACCACAAACCTATAGATCACAGTAATGCTCCACATGTGATTAGTATATGCCAAACATATGATTACATGTGAGAAGGAGGTTCATGGAGAACCTTACCCTGGGCTAAAGTTTGCCCTCTTAAAGCAGAGTGTATCTCATCTAACTGGAGTTTGTTGTGTTAGAACTTCCAAGCGTTGCCTGATGGGTTTGGTTAGAATGCACAGAAACTCTTGAACAAAAATAGTGATTGATACAGCAGTTAACAAACAGCCCTGGCTGAGTCCTGTCCTGTCTTCCACAGAAATCGCTAACAGATGTGGCTCCTTTCAAGGCTGGGCCTCATCAAGCGTTGCAGTTCAAACAGGGTTGAGTGACTGATTTCCCTGAGCCGCTCAGAGAACACAACACTGGCAGGGAGTCAGCAGGTTTGAATGTCAGGGCCCAGGCAGAGAAACAGCTTTGGCATCTAGAATATTCTAAAGCTAACTGGGGGGGGGGGCGATGGAATACAAATCCAGGTGTGGTAAACAGACTTGTGGAGAATTTTTCACCGTGTGCTTCCCCTGACCCCTTAGTTTGCTGTATTTTGCTTCCTGGACAAGAGATTACCACAAAATACCGGATAGAGCCATTCTATGGTATTATGCACCGTTTATTCCACAAGATGGCAGAAGAAAGCAGGCCATTTTTTTTTTTTTTGTATTGGCTCCCAGGGGTGCACCCAAACCATTGACTGCAACAAAGCTTGTTCACTCCAACTCACATGGCTAAAGTGGGACTTGGTCCACAAACGTTAACGAAGACTAATACATAAACTATTGGCAGAATGGCACACCTTTCTGTCTGTTGGCAAAAATGATTGCATAGTCTTGCTGGAGCCAAACAGTTCTCATCTGGCACATATGAATATGCGCAGAGGGCAGGGGAAGGAAAAACAAAGGCATCTGTGACTCCATGGACAGCCACTGGGCACTGCTTTTTGGTATGTCAACAAAGGTTTCTTCCAGATAAGACAATGAACTCTGAAGCTCTGTGAAACTCACCCACTGGGAGTTCCGAGTGTGGAACTGGGCCTGGTCAGTGGTCTACACTGTCCCTCTAGACTTTGATGGGTAACATGGCAACATTGTCAAAGTCAATGAATGTCACTCCCTGAGGTCCTGGTCACTGCTTTGATACTCCATGGAATTTCTTCCTTCTTCCCTCTTTTTCTGTCTTCATGTTCCTGCTGTCCCTAGGGCTTTCATTCATAGAAGATTGGTGACAGGCAACAGTTGGTGCTATGGAGACCTGGCCTATTAACAGATCTACGGGTATTTCAACCAGGGAACATGTCTCTGAGCGTCTCAGCCCTTTCTGGCAGAATATTACATACTGGAGAAGGCTTGTCCACATGACCTTGGGATGGCTCTTTGCAGCATGCCTCTCTCTGGAGTGCTGCAGCTAACCAAGGCACCTGTGGGCTACTGGGGATGAGTACTGACAGTCCACCACACTTTAGCCTCATCCTAGTCAACATTCTGGAAACTATAGCTAGTGATACATGGCTGTCCTGAAACCTACACGGGAGTAGTTCCAGAAGTCCCCACCTTCACCCATGGCCACTCAAACCTGCAGATGCTCGAGTGTTTGCAAAACCAATACACATCTCCACACACACTGACACTTAGTCCCTGTTCAGTTACTTTTAAAACTTAATGTAATACAAATGTCGTACAATGACTTGCTTTATTGTTTAGGGGGAAATGACAAAAAACAAATCCATGAGGCTGGGAGATGTATGGCTGAGTGGGTAAAGTCACTAGCCTAGCAAGCCTGATGACCTGGGTTTGATGCCTAGAACCCAAGCGAAAAGCCCGATGTACTGGTGTGGTCTGTAAACCCATTGATCCTACTGTGAGATGGGAGTGAGGCTAGCCTGGGATCCCTCAGGCAGAAACACCAAGAGAGACTTTGTCTCATCAAGGTGGAGCCAAGAACTGACTGACTCCCTCAAGTTGTCCTTTGACCTCCATGTGTGCACTGTGATATGCAAATGCTTGATTGTAAGCTTGCAGTGCACACACACACACACACACACACACACACACACACACACACACACACACACACACACACACACGCCTTAAATTAAACAAAAATACTGTAGACATTCAGTGGAGATGACCTTTTTTTTTTTTCTAATAATTGCAACCTATCGTTGGTTGACTGACCATATGAAAGTGAAAGCCATAGAAATGTTGGGGGTGACTGTATTTTTAACCTGTTCTCATTTCCTTTCAATGGCCACAGAATCATGGTTTGAGTCTCACTGCTAACAGATGTCACCCTCTGGGATATGGTCCCGTGGAGTCTTCATGAGTCCATCTGAGGACTGTGAAGGGATGAAGTGTCTGCGTGGTTTGACTGTGGGCAAGTGGCTGCCTCATTAGTGGAGAGGCGTGACATATAGACGGGAGGAAGGATTCTCTAATTACACTAGACTTCTTTCTCTCTATCACTAATTAACTCTCCTCTGGATGCAGCACAGCTCTTGCTGGGAGAGATAAGGATCTACAGTCACTCAGCCCTGCTTTCGCCTGGCTGGCGCTGGCATCAGCACCTTAGATGATTCTGGCACAGTCTGTGTATGTTATAAGGCTCATCAAGTCACTGGTGTTTGGAAATCCCCTGGAGCATGGTTGCTGTGCTGTCATGCCTGAAGGGTGCTGTGTCATCTGCTAATTAGCCCCAGTTCATTAGCTCTTGCTATGATGTAGGAAAGAGGGGCGTCTCCCCACACAAGGTGCTCCAGGACAGGTGTGTGGATCTTGCTGTGGCCTAAGCTGCATCACTTCTCCGCTATTGGCTGAGGGAACTGGGACTGCTTCTTCTCTCAAATGCTGGAAGCCTCACTGCATGGACATAGGAGACCCCTGTGCAGAAAACTAGTTTTCATCTCCTGAAGCTGGACCAGGCCTGAACTTTGGTCAAGATGGAGGGCCCTGGGCTTGGAAGGAGATGGCCCAATTGGTAAACTGCTTGCCTCACAAGTATGGAAATCTGAGCTCCATCTGTAGAGCCCACATAAAAAGCGAGGCATAATGGTATTCTCCTGTAATCAGGGTACTGCAGAGATGGAGACAGGGTAGGGGTGGAGTGGAGGGAGGGAAGAGAGAGGGTGGGGGTGTTCCTGGTTCTCAGTGACCTAGTCAGTCAGTGAGTTCCATCCAGGTTCAGAGAGGGACCCAGTCTCAAAAGGTAAGATGGAAGAGTGACTGAGAGAGACACCTAACCTTAAATCTGGAAAATGTGCATATGTGCACACAGAGACAAGCACACACATGCACACATGCATGCACCCAGAGCTGGGAGACGGCTCACAATACCAGGTTGATAGGATGGCTTTCAAAAGTGACAGTCACATTATTGCGAAAGCTCAAGAGTTTGGGTGAGGGAAGGAGGCTGGGGTATAAAGGGATATGCTTGCATAGCAGAAAAGCAATGGAGGGCCAGAGTGACCCTGAGGGGAGGAAGTGGCCAGATGACAAATGGGGGCTTGAGCCAGAGCATTTCTGCCCGGCTATGGGAGCCGAACCTTAATATTGCTGTAAGATGGTCGCATGGCTCACTGCAAGTTTTTCCACCAATAATAATTTTTAGTTGGAATGAGAGATAGTGCTTGCATTGGGTAAACCCTGATGTGCATACATGCACACACAGAGTCACACACATACAGAGGCTTGCACACATGCATGGCATGTACATAGGTGCACACACAGGCATGCCCGAGCAAATACAGACACACTCATATGCATATGTGTGCCCACAAACACATATACAAAGAAATGCACAGAGGCGTATGTATATGTACACACACAAACGTGCACACATGCAAGAACACACACTACAGAAACTGTGCAGCAGCATGTCCTGTCACTGGTCCCATCATCCTGTTTTACAGTTAGCTTGCACACAAATTCAGCCAAGGAGGAGTCCGTGCTCTTCGTCCCTTTATAAGCATGCAGTGTGTGGGGGTTATTTATAGCCACTTGGGGAGTTCCCGGTTTGTTATTCCGAGACACAAATGATCCTGGTAGCAGAACTGGGGTGACGCAGTTTCCTCTGCTTAATTTCCCCAGTGTGCCTGTAATTATTGATTTGCCAAATGAGAGAATCCTCTTTTCGGCCGGCAGCCATTGCTCCAGCTAATCCTGTACACCTAAGTGAAGAAAGCCATGGAGCTACCGACGTCCTCTGTGCCTTCCAAGCCCCAGGCTTCTTGAGTTCTGAGTGCCCTCTCCTAGGAGCTTCCCCCAAGGAAACACTGGGCTTATTTATAGCCCTCCGGACTTATTATTGAGTGTGTGTAGCAAGGCTCTACTTGTCTGAATGTTTCCTGTAGGGTTTTAATTAATCTTCAGTTTCTCCTTAAAACAACACACTGCTGTTTGAAATGAGACAGTAAGGTCCCCAGACACAGGCTGTGTCTGTTATTCCTGACAGCTTGGTTGCTGGCATCCTAGCTAGCCAAGGCTCTCCATTGCGCAGCCCACAGTCCAACCGAGTGAATTTCCCAGCCCAGTCCTACTGTGGCAGAAATCCAGGGTTTGAACAACTGGCCAATCATTCTTCCTGCTGATTGGACTTTGTCCGCACTCTATGGGGTGGCACACCTTTCCTTGTCCCTGTGGGGGCTGTGAGCCCACTAAAGCCCACTGTTCTCTGGCAGAGTGCCAGTGCTGATTGCAGAGTGAGGTTGCTGGATGCTGAATGCTTCCTTGGACACCGTCATCTCCTATCCAGGAGCAGTCCCTTGGTTCTTCCTCTGTTCAGCATTTACTCATGCAGCTGCTGGGAACTGTTCAGGGTCCCTGGGCTGCTCACACCACCCCAGAGGTAGGGAATTCCTCACTACTCACACTCCTGTCTGGAGCAAACTGTGTTGACTGCTTACACAGGCTTCTTTCTTACCAGTGGGTCCATACTGTGATAGTCTAAGGATGCTTACACACACAGCCAGAGCCAAGCTTGCCCCTCCAGCTCTTCTGGTAATTTTCCAAGATACCACTCACCATAAATTCGTCCTGACTAAAAACTCTAAACTTTGGCCACAAAAACCTAAAGGTAGACTATCAAAAAACAAACAAAAAAAATCAAGGACCATTTTCCACAGCAGAGAATATCAATGGTCAAGAACCAATAGCAGCTGGAGTGAATGATTCCTATGCTCCCTGGTTACTCTTCATGACTCAGACATGAGAACAAGATCCTATTTGTGTACAGAAAGGCAACCCCCCCCATACACAAATCTAGAGTAGTCTGGAGTTATGGCTACTTGGTAGAGTGTTAGCTTATTATGTATGAAACCTTGGATTCTATCTTGAAAGCCACATAATGTGGGTGACACACACCTGTAATCTTTTTATCCATTGATGGACACTTCGGCTGTTTGTGGTCCTGTTTATTGTGAATAGAGCAGCAGTGAACACAGATGAGCAAGCACCTGTGTAGTGGGCTATGGCATCCTTAGGAACATGCCCTGGGAGGACACAGCTGGGACACGTGGGGGACTATTTCTAACTTTCTGAGGGCCCTCCACACTGACTTCTTTCCAAGTGGCTGCACCAGTTTGCACTCTCAGCAGGATGCCCCAACCACAGCAGCATTTGCTGTCATTTCTGCTGTGATCTGAAGTATTCTGACTGCAGTGAGAGGAGACCTTAAAGTAGTTTTAGTTTTGCATTTCCCTGATGACTAAGGATAAGGAACATTTAAAAATATATGCATTGGCCATTTGTTCTTCTTTTGAAAACGGTCTGTTTAGTTCCAGGCCCCTATCATAAATTTGATTTTTCTTTCTTTTTTCTGTTTTTGTTTTGATTTTTCAAGGAGGGTTTTACTGTGTAGTGCTGGCTGTCCTGGAACTCACTCGTAGACCAGGCTGGCCTCGAAGGGTTTTATTTTCTTGATGTTTGTGTATTTTTGATACCAACATCCATTACTGGCTACTTTGTCAAAAATGAGGCAGTAGTAGGAGTGTAGGCTTCTGTTTAGATCCTCAGGTCCAGCCCTTTGATCACTGTCACGTGTAATGACACTACAGGACTGTTTTCATTACCCTGTGGAGTCGGGTGGCGACACCTTCAACAGTGTTCAGGATTGTTGGGATACTGCGAATCCTTTCTGTTTCTTTATGAATTTTGAAATTATTTCTTTTCAATTTCTGTGAAGAATTGCACTGGAATCTTGATGGGGATTGTATTGAATCTATAGATTGCTTTGGTAGGGTGGCCATTTCACAGTCTTAATCCCACTGCTCTGCAAGTGTAGGAAGTCTTTCCATTTTCTGGTGTCTTCTTCCATTTCTTTCTGCAGTGCCTTTAAGATTTCGTTGAACAAGTCTTTCACCTTCTTGATTATATTTATTACAAGACTTTCATAGCTATGGTGAATGGGATTGTTTCTCTGCTTTCTTTCTCAGTATGATTGAGCTACTGATTTCCATGCATTTAATTTTGTGTTTTGCAACTTTGCTGAGTGAGTTGTGAGAGATTTCTGCTGGAGTCTTTATGGACTCTTATGTATGGAATTATCTATCTGAAAACAAAGATACTTTGAGCTCTCCCTTTCCTATTCGTACACACCTTGTCTCCTTCACCCATCTAATTGCTCGAGATAACAGTCCAAGCACTTCAAGCACTCTATTGAACGTGAGTGGGGGGAGTGGCTGTGCCTGTCCTGTTACCGATTTTAACAGTCATCTTTGAGTTTTTCTCCATTTAGAATGATATTGTATATGGTGTTGATGCTTATTGCCTTTATTTTGTTGAGGTATGTTCTCTGTACCCCTAGAGCCTCCAAGACTTTTATCAGGACCGGATGTTGGATTTTATCCAAGACCTTCTTTGGGTCTAATGAGATGATCCTGCTATTTCTGTCATTGAGTCTATTTATATGGTGGGTTATATTCACTGACTTCTATATGTGGCACTATCTCTGCATCTCTGGGATTAAGCTGAATTTATTGTGGTAGATAATATATTTGATGTGTTCTTTAATTCAGTTTGCAAGGACTTTCTTGAGAATTTTTATGACTATGTTCGTCAGGGAAATTGATCTCTAATTCTCTCTCTCTCTCTCTCTCTCTCTCTCTCTCTCTCTCTCTGTGTGTGTGTGTGTGTGTGTGTGTGTGTGTGTGTGTGTGTCTTTGTCTCTGTCTCTGTCTCTGTCTCTCTCTTTATCTAATTTTGACATCATGGCAATACTGGCTCCATAAGAAAAATTTGGAAGTGTTCTTCCCTTAATATTTCCTGGACTGATTTGAAGATCTTGGGTGTTGGTTAGGAGGCCCTGATAAAATTCTATACTAAATCCATTTGGCCCTTGAGCTTTTTCAGTTGGGAAATTTTAATTACCATTTCTATCTCATTGGTTGCTGTGTGTCTTTCTAAATTATTTGCTTCATTTATCTAGAAATTCTTACGTCTCTTTCAGATTTTCCAGTTTAATGGCGTATAAATGTTTAGAGTTCTGAATGTCCTTGGTTTCTGTCTTGTTCCCTTTTATCTTTTATTGAAAATAAATTCATTTCTCATATAATATATCCTAATTATAGTTTCCCCTCTATCTACTCCTTCCAGCTCCCCCACACCTCCCCTCCCCTCCTGACCCAACCCCTTTCTGTCTCTCATTAGAAAAGAACAGGCTTCTAAGAGATAACAACCAAACATGACAAAATAAAATGAAGCAAAGACTATCACATCAAAACTGGAAATGGCAACCCAACAGAGGGAGAGAGTCCCAAGAACAGGCACAGGAGTCAGAGACCCGCTAGTTCTCAGTCAGGAGTCCCATGACACACTAAACTAACAGCTGATTATATATATATATATATATATATATATATATATATATATATATATATTAAGAGAGAGAGAGAGAGAGAGAGAGAGAGAGAGAGAGAGAGAGAGAACCTGGTAGGGCCTCCTGCAGGCCCTGTGCTTGCTGTCTCAGTCTCAAATGTGCCTTGCTTAGTTGATTTAGAGGGCCTTGTTCTCCTGGTGTCCTCCGTCCCCTCTGGCTCTTACAGTCTTTCTGTCTCCTCTTCCATGGGATTCTCTGAGCTCCCAGGGGAGGAATTTGATGGAGATTGCCAATTAAGTCCTCATTGGCTGTGGATCTCTGCATCTGTTCCCATCTGCTGCTGGAGGAGGAAGCCACTCTGATGATGCCTGGCTAAGGCACTGATCTATGAGCATAGCAGAATATCATTAGGAATCATTTTATTGACTTTTTTAGAACAGTAGTGTTTGGTTTTACCTTTGATCTCTAGGCTATCTAGTCTCTGGTTCTTGGTTACCTAAGCAGTGTCATACATAGGTTCCTCTCATGGAATGGGCCTTAGATCCAGTCAGATATTGGTTGACTTCTCCTACAAGTCCTGTGGCACCATTGGCCTGGCATATTTTGTAGACAGGACAGACTGTAAGTCATTGTGGCTGGGTTGGAATCCATATTTCTCTTTTGGTAATTACCTCATCAAAGACACTAGAATGCAGGGGTGAAGGTTCCACTTAGGCACCAGCTTGCCTTCTCCATGTTGTGTCGATGGTGTCCTTGGCAATGTCAGCTGCTGTCAGTTTGCAAAAGGCAGCTATTTGTCTTAGCAACAGCCTGGGTACTTTAGGGAGACTTCTCTGACTCTTTACGTAGGCACTAAACCCTACAAACTCTCCTCTTAAGACCACCTTCTTTGTGTCTCATAGATTTTGGTATGTTGCGTTTTTATTTCCACTAAATTATAGAAATTACAATTTTTTTGTTCTTGATCCAACCATCATTCAGTAACACACTGCTTAATCTCCGTGAGTTTGTGTGCTTCTGTGTTGTCTATTGTTGCTGATATTTAGCTGTATTTCACTGTGATCTGATAGGATGCAGTGCATTTCAATTCTTCTATATTTTCTGAGACTCGCTTCATGTCCTAATATGGAGTCAATTTTGAAGATAGTTCTCTAGGATGCTGGGACAAATACGTATTCTTTAGTGTTTGGGTGACATGTTCTGTGACGTCTTTAGGCCCATTTGATTTATGATGTCATTTACCTCCGGTGTTTCCCTGTTTAGGCAAACACCCATACATATGAAATAGAAATGGGTCCATGTTCCGGGGAGCCACTGTGATGCCAGCACCCATGCCTCGACTCTTTTACTGTGGGAAGTGGCTGTGCTGGGTCTGCAGGGCTGTTCCCAGGGAGGCTGAGCCCAGCTGTAAGGCAAAGGAGAGTAGAACCCACGGGGAGGCGAGCCCTCTGGCTTCACCAAGCGTCTCTAAATTGGAAGAGCCAATTTTCAGTGGTGAGTAGGAAAATGCTGGGGCTTTGTTTTCCGTCCTGACACTGAGGTAAATCAGGAGTGGCCTCCACTGCAAGGCTTCCTAGTCAGACTGTGTTTTCACCCAGTCTACTTAGAGAGTCACTGACGACCCAGAATCCCACGGGTGAAGCCCATGGTATCCAAGTGAAGGATGAAAGTCCACTGGGCTGTTTGATGTGAATGCATTAATACAGATGGATTAATAATTCATAGGTGGGTTTTTTGTTTTTCTTCGAGGTTATAAACAAAAATTGACAGAATACCTTGGGGAAATCAAGCTTTGATAATCTCATTTTATGGTTTCCTTTAGAAAGAAAAATGATTCAGACAACATTGTGAAATGCCATGTTATTCTTGACTTGTGGGAAGTGTTTTGAGAATGGGTTCTGAGAGAGGATTAAATAGCTAAGAGTAGAGAAGCTCACCAGCCCAGCTCTAACTGAGAAACTATGGACAGCTGGTAGCTTCTGTGGGGGGGGGGGTCGGTTTACCTTAAGGGTGTGGTTGTGGCAGGTTCACCATGCTCTGTACACCCAGGAGTGTGTCAGGAGTAAAATGGGACTCAAAAGGTTATTTTTTTAAAAGTGGATGAGAGAGAACATGAAGTTGGGGGCATAGGTTGTGGGAATTGGGGTAGATGGGGTTGGATCTAGGAGGAGTTAGAAGGAGGGAGGGAATGGACAGGCAGGACTGCCTAGTTGTTAGTGCTGAGAGTTTCCGAGCACCCAGTGAGCAACAGGCTGGAACACATTGAGCCACGCCAACTAGGCGAGTCTCCTGGTGTGTTTGCATGAGACAGTACCCTGTTCTGTGTATGTAAAACACAGAAATAAAATAGTTGGCATTCATCTCCCTGAAGTAAAGAGCTTAGTCCGGATATGCAGGGTTAAAGTTGACTGCAGGTGAAACCCTGGACTAGGCCCACCCCGGGTCCCTTGGTCCATCACCGTGTCCACAGAAACAGAAGTGACTTTCAAGCAGCTACTCATCAGGAAGTCTAGAGACACGTTGGCAAGGAACTCCACCCTCTCCACCTCCAGGGAGCCTTCCCAATACCAGCATTGAAGCACCCATGTTCCACTCCCTTCTCTGAGTCTCTTGCTCACCAGCAGCGCTGGGCACAGGAATATCAAGAAGCCCACTGAGTCCCCACAGCCTAGTCTTTCCTCACCCTCTCACTTGGCAGCAGCCCTACCTCCCTAGGACAGGCGGGTCAGTTCCTCCACCATGCTACTTCACAATAGAGCAGCCCCCAACCTGCAGGTGGTGTTCCTATCTGCAATAGAGCAGCCCCCAACCTGCAGGTGGTGTTCCTAGCTGCAACAGAGCGGCCCCCAACCTGCAGGTGGTGTTCCTAGCTGCAATAGAGCAGCAAACTGAAGGGGTCTGCCTGCGTCCACCCACTAAGAGAACAAAGAATAGGACAAATAAAGAACTTGATGGAGGTGTGAGACACTAACAACACGGGTAGTGACATGTGGACACTGGCACACTGCTGTCCCTCATGGCTGATAGTCATGGGGTAACTCTGTGCCCGGTGCCCATCTTTGGGACAAAGCCCAGAGGAAATGGTGAGTGCTATGAGGCTGCAGATGACAGCCAGTCTGTTTGGGGACTGTGCTGGGCCAAGTGTCTGTCCCGTTTTCCTGGGAACTTTCCAGATGCAGATCATCACCCATCATCCCCTAGGTCAGTGGTCCTCAACCTTCCTAATGCTTCGCCCCTTTAACCCAGTTCTTCCTGTGGCGCTGACACCACCACCACCCACAAGTATTTGTTGCTACTTCATAACTGTAAATTTGCTACTGTGATGAATCCTAATGTAAATATCTGATATGTAGGATATGTGATAGATGACCCCTAGGGGGTTGTGACCCACAGGTTAAGAACCACTGCCAAACTATGGGGCCGTGGAGAAGGGTCCACTTGATGGAGCCGCCCCAGTGTGGGAGTTAACTGCTGAAAACTCTGCTCTGGAGCCCTATTTGTGTTTTCACGGTGTTGAAAGGTCACTCATGCTTTCTTCCTTTACTCTAAAAATAAAAACAAAGAAACAACAAAACAAAACCACCACTGCCACCAACAACAAAAAACTGAGCCAAGTTAACATGTCTCGTCCGTCTCACTAGAGCTTAGAGAAGTGGCCATGTACCCGTGCCTACTCTCTGGACTGGGTCACCTGAGAAAGGGCTCCGTCCCTGTACCTTTTACTCAGGTCACTGGCTCTGCTAACACGAAGGTGGTGATCTTAGGATCACTCGGGTGGACCATCCCTCATTTATGTGCCCCGAGAGGCTTTCTTTGCCCTGAAGAAACACGCCATGGCCAGGTTAGGCTCTAAATCAGTTTCTGAGCAAATGAACAGTGCTGCTGATGTCTGCTATGAGGGTGGCTATGTCCCCAAGCATGCTCAGTGAAGAGTCCTATATGCCTGAGCATGTTTTGTTTAAGGTTATGGGGCTCATGCACAAAAGAATTAAATGATGGACAGAAACACCTATGGGCATGCTCAGTTTGCACTGTAATATTAAAGCTGAAAATGACAGAAGGCACATTGATACTGGATCCTAGGAGATGCCTTCTGGCTTCACGACTTACAGTCTCACAGTAGACTGTGGAGCTGGTGTTGCCAGTTTGGGGGCACAGTGTCACAGGGAGCTGTTTGAACATGGGCAGCCACTCCTACTTGACTTCAGACTCAAAAACCAATGGTGAGCTCTGTCCACATCACTCACTGGAAATAGGAGCAAGTTGCAGCTATGACTGTCAGGAGGCATTGGATGGAATGTCTGCAGCACATCACTTTGTGTCCCTTTTGGCCTTCATGTCTGGCTTCCTTACTCCTCTGCAGGTCTCGCAGGATTATCAGCACAGATTCAAAAAACGATTGGCAATGGCTTCTGTTCATACTTGCTCCATCCTAGGAGAAGAGGGCCTGACATCAAGAGATGGTACCCAGGCCATGGACACAAGGCAGAGCCCTCATCCTCTGTAATGGTCCAACCACACTACTAAAGTGTGATGGTGCATTTCGATTCTCATCTCAACATTCTTCCTCTGCATGGAGCTTCTGTGTTTGCAAAGCATAGTGCTGTCCCGCTTGTCCTCCAGGCTTCTTCCCACTGTTACAGGAACCCTGTGTTAGTGTATGCTCTGTCTTGTCCAGTTTCAAGCTTCTTGAAGAGGTGTCTATGAACCAAATGTAAAACAGTAGTAACATAAATGCTAAGCTCTGAACTCATGGATAAGGGTCATGGTTCATCCCCCAAACTTGTTTATAATCACACACACACACACACACACACACACACACACACACACACACACACCATATACTCAGAGACAAACACTTAAGTAAAAATACAAATACTGATAAAATGGTGGAGTGGCATTTTGAAGACACGGTTCAGTGGCAATTGAGAGGCAGTAGCCTGGAGGGCTGGGCAGGTTTCTCTAGAAGGTGGTACATGCTTTGAATCAGAGTCCAGAAGGTAATATGTTCTTTGAAAACTAAATATATGGTATGGTTTCTCCCATAGCCAGGATTCACAGATCCAGGAATCAAGAGGTGGGAATGGGGGATGGTTCCACTCATTGTCACCTCCAGTGAGCCACTGGGGACATCCTATCAGGCTGGATGCTTTAGGATGATGGGGAACACGGTCACTAGCGCATCCTATGAACATGGCAAACTGTCCATTTCCCTGGCTGGAAAGGGAGTCCTTTGGTCAAGAGCAATGCTGTTGGAACACCATGATGGTAAATAAAGCGTTCTGTAATTCCATGGATGGTTGTTTGGGGAAAGCATTATCTGCAGCAAAAGGCTTGTCTGCAAACACATGAAATGTGTCTTCTGGTGACTACATGCCCACCAGAGCTGTCCTGGCACCGGCCCCTTTGTACCTCATGCACAGGCCACCCTCCAGTGGCTCAGCTTTGCCCTGAGTGGCTTGCACTTGGGGATACTTGCGCCTGTAGAAGACATGTTCTGAGAAGCCCCGTGGGTGGCTGACACTGCAGTTGCTTCTGAACCGTCTCCGGGCTGGTTTTCCCACACACACCTGTGAGCAAGTTCCAGGAAATACTGTACAGTGAATGAGGGATATGGGGTGCAGGCAGCAGTGCATGACCAGGGAATGCCTGGTGGAGTCAAGCATGCTCTCTCAGCCTCTGTACCGTGGTTGACTGGGAAAGTCATACCCGAAGAACCCGTCCCCTGTGGGGATGCTACAGTGCAGAGAAGAAATGCTCTTGTTTCCAGCTGACTCTGGATAGAATTGGGTCTTCTCTAAGATGCACCGTAATGTGCAGTGCCTTCAGAAGCAGTTTATGTAACTTATTTTTTTCAGGGTTGGGCTCACACCCAGGGCCTTGGGCATGCAAGGCAAGCACCCTGCTACTGAGCTACACACCCGGTTCTAAGAGCAGACTTCAGATGTCTTCATTCATTTCTTGTCTGAAATTGTTCTTTGTTAACAGGGAAACCCTTTTTGTTGAGTTTTAATAACCAAATTAATGTCTTTCATCACTCGCGGGCCTCATTTCCAGAGAGTTCTGTGGGCCGTGATACCTGTGGAGGTGAGAATGATGATCTGGTATGGGTATGTGCAGAGTGAGGGATTGGGCTGGGCTGTATGCACAGACCAACTGCTGACAGTCTGTGGGAGGCTCTACTGGGCACCTCTGGTGGGGGCTGCCCACATCAAAGCGCTCTGTGGGCTCCATACTGCCCCAATTCTCCACTCCGCGTTCTGCAGAGACTTGCTCAAACGGCAGCGGCAGCGTGTCCACCCCAGACACCATTAACAGCTCACATTTAGAAGACAAGCAGGGAGCATGTCCGTGTTGGCTCTGGGAAACAGCCAGGTGTGTTGCATTCCAGAGACTATCAGAGTGGCGAGGGCCTCGTCTAGAAGGAAGCCATCCAATCAATGGTGGGTGTAGGCTGCCCTGCAAGAAGACTCATCTGTTTGTTCTGAGAGCCGCTTCAGAGAAACCCAGCAGATGTGTCCACCAAGACAACATGGTAGTTCCTGAAGCTTTGTCTCACATGTAGCTCCGAGTTCTGCAAGGGCGCCTTGACTGTAGTGTGTCCCTGTTGAGATCGCTCGCTGTGATTCTGTCTTTCACAATGAAACCCACATGTGTCTCTTGGTGGAGGCCAGCAGTTCCTCAGTCGTCCAGTGTCCCAGGTACTGACTGGCTAAGGGACTTTGCAGGTGTAAACTCTTTGACACCCACTGTATGAGGCATAGGTCTGAGCATTGATCCCGCCTCACAGATGGGACACAAGAAAGAAACATGCATCCTTGTGCCACAGGTGAGAAATGGGTGGAACTGGATGCTGCTCTGAGGGCACTTAGTCCTTAAGCTTCTGGAACTTTCCTGGCTGCGACACAGAACTGACCCGACAGAGCTCTTCTGAGCAGACCCTTCAATGTGGAGGCCACGGGGGGGGGGGCCCGGGGAGTGAACCCAACATCCTGGGAGCCCTGACTCTGCTGACCGGCCATGTGACATTTGCTCCTTGGTCTTCAATAATAAAACACATGCACTTAACATTACTCCCCATAGTTATTCTAAGGAATAATTGTGGAAACGCGTGTCAGATGGAGTGTACTCAAATGGAGCTGCTGCCCAGTTCTAGGGCTCTTAAAAGCTGTGTAATGTCAGGCATGAAATGGTACTTGAACCCCAATCCCTTTGCCACTCGGGAATTTTAAAATGTCAAGATCCGACTTTCACACTGCCATGATAACCATGTCAACACCCTACTCTATGACACCACGTGAGACAGTAGGGAAACTCCGGCTTCTGCAGCTTGAACTTTGCTCTGAAGAACCCATATATTTTGAGTTAGGGTTTATTTTTATTTTATTTTTTTGGCAGGCTGTCCAGGGCCTATTTAGTGCAAGGTGACAATGAGGTCAGAGTGGGAGAACCAGCTCCTAACACCTCCTTCTCCAAGGCAGTGGCACTCCTCTCTCTACAGCTGCCCTTCGGCAGTCATCTGAATTGGCAGCAAGAGACTGTAACCCAGCCAAGGAAGAAAGCCAGGTGTGCGAGCATGCCCCACCTCAACAAAGCCTGGCAGTCACGGCCCATATTGCAGCAATGTCCTGAAGACTCTCGGTCTCCTGGCCCAGCCTATGCAGTGAACGTATCACAGCTGAGTCCGGAGGCAGGACCACACTTTCCTGCCTCCTGCTGAAGTCCGAGGTAGCTGCTCTCCTCGTGTTTCTTTCCCTTTTAAAGGAGTATTTTATTTTATTAATTTTATTCTGAGTGTTCCTGTGGGAGGGTGTGTGATATGTGTGATACAGGTGCGCACATGTCTCAGCATGTGTGTGGGGCTCAGAGGACAACTTTCAGGAGTTTTTGAGGCAGGGTCTCTCCTGTTTTTTTGTTTTTGTTTTTGTTGCTCCCTACATCAAGCAAGCTGGTCTGTGAGCTTCTAGACAATTCTCCTTACTCTGCCTTGCATCTTGACATGGGAATGATGAAATTGCAGATGTGTGTGGCACTGCATCTGGCTTTTTACATGGATTCTGAGAATCAAACTCAGGTCATGATATTTACACAGTAAGCTCCTTTACCCAAGGAGCCATCTTCCTGGCTCCCTCGTGAAGATGGGATTTCTGTTCTGCCTGGTCCCACAGCTGATTAGCCCCAAATAAACAGAGGCTATATTAATTATAAACTGTTTGGCTGATGGCTCAGGCTTCTATTGGCTAGCTCACTTTTCATTATTAACCAATTTCTATTAATCTAAGTATTTCCACATGGTTTTATTTTACTAGAGGATGGTCTGGATCTGTTATTTCTTCCTAGACTATATGGCATCTTTCTCGAGGCTTCTCTCTGTTTCCTCTCCCCAGAATTCTCATCTGGTAGCCCCACCTATACTTCCTGCCTGGCTCTGGCCAATCAATGTTTTAGTCATCAACCAATAAGAAAAACATATATACAGAAGGACATCCCCCATCACCCTCCTGTTTCTTGAGTATGTTCTTTCAAATAGTGACTATGTGGCATTTGACAGTACCCCAGATGGCATGGTCCATTTCTGCTGAGACAGGTGTTTTAGCACCCATAAGGGACAAGCAGTGACAGGCAAGAGTAAGGAAGCCAGATCAGCAAGACAGAGTTTTAAAGACTGAAAAATCATGAGCAAGGAGTGGGGACAGATGCTAAGTCTGACCACAAGGTCACCAGAGGGTAACACTTAAAAAACAACAGTTGGAAGCAGCCTGAGCTTAGGAATGGGGACCAGGCAGTGAGCCAGGTATCCTGGCTGGAAATTTAAGTTCTTAGAGTCACAGATAAGCAGCTTGGCAAGAGCTGAAACAGGGATCCTACGCTGGCAGGTCATGATGAAATGATGGGTTCTTTGTTGTAGAGATAACAGATTATTCCCAGAATAAACCCAAGCTCTCAAGAGACTAACAGCAAGCTCGATATCCAAATAGTTCAGCCATCATCCATCCATATGTCCATCCATCATTTGTCTGCCTACACTTGTTCAGTCCATCTACGCATTCATCCATACCCTCATTGATCTATCCACCCATCCACCCGTCTACTTATCCACCCATCCATCCATTCATAGAAACACCCATTATTCACCCATCCATCATCCATCATCTACTCTTATATCCATTCATTATTTTGATATAATTCAATATAATATTAAATGTTAAATATTTTAAATAAAATATAATGACCCTCTTTCTTTAAACTTAAAAAGAAGATAGTGCTGAATGACTTGAGCCAGAGACATGGTTTCCTGTACTGCTAGTAACCCCATTTAATGCCTCCCCATGGAAGCAGTCAGGCCCTGTCTACTTTGATAGTAACTCAGAGAAAGTCTGGAAATGTAGGAGCCAGGCAAGTTGTCAAAACAATGATTAATTCTCTTAGAGGAGGGCTCTCCTCTCCTCCCGTGAAGGATCCATTTGATCAGTGGAAGTGGGTGGTGACAATATGAGGATATTGTTTATCTGTTGCTTAAAAATGCAAATCCAGGGCTGGAGAGATGGCTCAGAGATTAAGAGCGCTGACTGTTCTTCCAGAGGTCCTGAGTTCAATTCCCAGCAACCACGTAGTGGCTCACAACCATCCATTATGAAATCTGGTGCCCTCTTCTGATGTGCAGATATACACGGAAGCAGAATGTTGTATACATAATAAATAAATAAAATCTTTTGTAAAAAATGCAAATCCAGCTGCTTCAAGCAACAGACTCTTCTTTGGTTTTGCCTATATGTATGTCCATGCATCATTCATGTGCCTTGTGCCATGGGAGCCAAAAGGGTGTCGAATCTTCTTAGAGTGGAGTTACAGATGATTGCGAGCTGCCCTGTGGATGTTGAGAATCAAACCTGGGTCCTTTCCAAGCAGTAAGTGCTCTTAACTGATAAGGCATTTCTCCAGCCCCACTAGACATTTCTTCTCTCACAGTTTCTGAGGGTCAGGAGGGTGGACACCACTCTGTCAACTCCACAGGGCCAAGTGTTGCACATGATTCCAGCTCAAAGTGCTGTATGTTGACTCACTGAGAACCCCACTGGCACCTATGTTCTCCAGAGGAGCAGCCCGGGCAGAAAGGAATTCTGATGGCAAACCACTACAAGGTTTGGAAAGGCAAGCCAGTTGGGTGGTTGTTAACCCAGTTTCAGCCAGCCTTTGGAGGACTGTGGAGGAAAAAGGAGAAGAAAGTCTCTCTGGGGATCTTAGATCCAAACTGGGCTAGTCAATACCATCGTTAGCCTTCATGAACCATTTAAACAGTTCTGGCTTTCTTGTGAAGCATAGCTATTCACCACTACTATAGACTAGATCATTAAAATGTAATGATGTAAAGTGTCCACACTGATAATGGTATTGTCACAGTAGTCTTTCTGTCGGGAAATGGCACACCTATTTGCAAACCCCAGATGGCATTTTGTGACATGTCCCCTTCCCGTCTCCATTTTTCCAAACACGTGAAAGGAAGCAGGGAGGATTTTACCTAGAACTCTTTGGTTGGTCTCTGTTCTTTAGCAGGATCAGATGTTTGAATGGAACTCCCTTGTCTTCACAACAGAGGAATGCACCTGAGGAATTCAGGAAAGCTTTGCCTCCCCCTCTAGAAGCAATCTTCTCCTTCTCCAGCCAGGGCCTTTAGGGGAAGGGAGTAGCCACATGATAGAAAAACACAGAGAGAAGAGGACAATGACCGGCCATGTTTTCTAGAAGACACTCTTGATACCCTTGCTGAGAAAACAGATTTTACAAACTGGGCTTTGGAATGCCTGCCTTCACCGTCATCTATAAAGAACAAAGACGAGACGTTTCAGCCTTAAATGTCATCTCATCCAGCAGGGGGACCTGAGGGTCTGCATGGGGGAAACCCTCCCAAGGAGGATGGAGATGGCTTCTGTCTGCAGGTGCACTGGGAGCAAGGGAGGGGAGAAGAGGGTTTCTCAGAGGAAAAAGGTGTCATGGAAACGTTTACATAGAATCATGTTCTGTGTTCAAGGCCAGACTATTTAATGTATGTCCTGCCTAGTTTTACACCAACTTGACACCAGCTAATCATTATGGAAACTCAATTGGGAACATGCCCTCACCAGACTGGCCTTGAGCAACCCTGTGGTGTATTTTCTTGATGATTGGTATAAGAGGGCCCAGCTCGCTGTGGGCAGTGCCACTCTAGGCTGGTGGTCCGGGGTGCTATAAGAAAGCAAGCTGAGAAAGCCATGAGGAGCAAGCCAGTAAGCAGCGTTCAGCATCCATTCCCCTGTATTAATTCCTGCCTCCAGGTTCCTGCCCTGAGTTCTGCCCTGGTATCCTGGGATGATGGACAAGCTGTAAGAGGAAACAATCCTTTTCTTCCTCAGGTTGTTTTTGATTACTGTGTTTCATCACAGCATAGAAATTTAACTAAGTCAGTTTGTAACAGGAATAAGTAAAAGACCCAGAGACTGATAATGGGGTTCAAACTTCAAGCTGAAGAACAGAAGAGCAAAGTAGCAGGCCACTAGCTCTTACCACTACCTCAGGCTGAATGGGCTGATCCTGCTGCCTCTCCTCGGCATGGCTGGAGAATGAAGGCCATCTAAAAAGAAGTAAACACTTGCAGGGTGTGGAGACTGACCAGGCAAACTGGAAAGACATTCTGATTGCCGAGCTGCCTGCTAGCCGTTTAGAGAGTTTCCGGGCTGCTCTTTGAGAGAGTCAAGGCACTGTGTTGACATCTGCTTTCTGGTGATGCGTGAACTTTTGAGTTTTCCCTGTTGCTGGTAAGCAAACCTCTCACTCCCACCTCAAAAACCTCGTTGGTTGACCAAATTGGACATTTGTACCATCATTCCTTTGGCCTGCCACAGGCTCCCTTTCTGGGGTGAGTGGCCTGTGTGTGTCCCATCTCCCCAGGAAAAGTTTGTCACATAACTGCATAGGATTTAGATCCACCCTGGGAAGAGAGCCTCTGGGCATGTCTACAATAACTTTCTAGATTGGGTCATTCAAGATGCAAAGACTCAGTGCGGCTTCAGGAAGTTCTGAGTCCCATTGACACTTTGTGTCTGGTGAACCCTATTTATAAAAGGGGTTCATGATGTCTGTCATTTGAATCAGTCTTGACCATCTTGTGAGGGCTTCCTAAAAGGAAGTGTCTTCCACCGAGTCAGCATCACCAGGAGTGAGGAACTCACCAGTGGATCCTGGAGGCCACCATCATTACCTGATGGGTGATTCCAGGCCAGAGAGTCTCCAGCGAGTCCTAGGTGGCAGACAAGTGTTGAAACTTGCCCTTAAGACTTGGCACCCTGTTTCGTGGAGTCAGGCTGATGATGGGTGTAGATTCTCCCACCTGTTGCCAGCAAGGGTGTTTGCATCTGCCCCCCCCCCCAGCCTGCTGCTGCTGTAGTCTGCTCAGCTGTGCCCTGGCCTGCATAGGCCCTTGTACTAAGGGAAGTTGTCATAGTTGGTCAACCTTCCTCCCTTCCTCCCAGGCCCGTCTCTGTGTCATGTATGTCTGTGTATGTGTTTGTGAGTATGTATGTGTGCATGCAGTTGTGTGTGTGTGTGTGTGTGTGTGTGTATGGTAGATACCTGTACATGTGTTTGTGTGTGTGAATGTGTATGTGCATGTGAGTGTGTGTGTGTATGGTAGATACTTGTACATGTGTTTGTGTGTGTGTGTGTGTGTGTGTGTGTGTGTGTGTGTGTGTTAGATACCTGTACATGTGTTTGTGTGTGTGAATGTGTGTGTGTGTGAGAGAGTGTGTGTGCGTATGGTAGATACCTGTACATGTGTTTGTAGGTGCATATATGTGTGTGGTGTGTGTGTTTGTATGTGTACATGTGCGTGTGCGTGTGCGTGTGAGTGTGTGTGAATGTGTGTGTGTGTAGGTGCACATATGTATGTGATGTGTGTGTTTATATGTGTACATGTGTGTGCATACGTGTGGGGGAGGTGGGGGGTGGGTGGGTGGGTGGCCCACAGGTCACTGTCAGTGTCTTGCTTAATAATTTTCACCTTGTATTTTGAGACTGCATCTGGCTGAGCCTGGAGCTCAGTGATTCAGTAGGTTGTCAGGCCAGCAAGCTCGGGGGATCCCTCCCCAGTGCTGGAGTCACGGAAGCACAGGGACACATCTGGCTGCTGGGGACCCTAGGTCCCCATCTTAGCTCAGCAAACACTTGACTAAGTCATCTTCCTAACCACACATTGGTGTGTTTGCTTCAGTTCTCTCTAAAGCTCAGCAGGCACGCCTCAGCTGCGTTCTTTCTGCCATGATGGAAGGTTCTCCCTCCTCAGCCCACATCAAGCCACTCTGTTGGTGGGAGAGTTCTTTCTACGTCTCATTGCTAAGTGGCTGTCACAAGAAATCCTTGTGATAGCCACAGTTGGTTTTTCCTCTCTTTTTAAAAAAAGGTTTAAAACATTAAAATACAGGGGCTGGAGAGATGGCTCGGAAGTTAAGAGTACTGGCTGCTCTTCCAGAGGACCCAGGTTCAATTCCCAGCACCCTCATGGCAGCTCACAACCTTCTGTAACCCAGTTCTAGGGGATCTAGCACTCTGTTCTGGCCTCTGTGGCACCAGGCACATACGGAGTACAAAGACATGCATGCAAGCAAAACAGCCATATACGTAAAACAAAAGCAATAACTCAAAAGTTAATTAAAATACTTTCATCATTTCCCCCTGCCCCAACCCTTCCCACATGTTCCCCTTCCTCTCAAAGACATCATCTCTTTTCCTGGTTATTGTTACACTCATATTAATATAGATGCCTACATGCATAAGGACAACCGGCTCAGTCCCTCAAGTGTTGTTGGCTTTCTTACCAATGTGCCCAGCTGCTTGAGAAACTCAGCTACAGCATCCTGGCATCTGCAGTGTGTTCACTGCAACCATGGCTGGGAGGCCAGGATTCTGTTACAATCCCAAGGTCTCGTGCAGACTCATATGAGTCCAACAAGGGCTTCTCAAGATCCCCCCACTTTTCTTGTGGTCTCTCCAACTCTTCCTCTTGGTGCTGATTAGTGAACTTGTAAAAATCAAGTGATATGGAAGTGAGAGACAGCTAGCAGGGATGACATAGGTCTACCGTGCGTGCGTGCGTGCGTGCGTGCGTGCGTGCGTGCGTGCGTGTGTGTGTGTGTGTGTGTGTGTCTGTGTGTGTGTGTGTCTGTGTGTCTGTGTGTCTGTGTGTCTGTGTGTGTGTGTGTGTGTCTGTGTGTCTGTGTGTGTGTGTGTGTGTCTGTGTGTGTGTGTGTCTGTGTGTGTGTGTGTGTCTGTGTGGTGTGTGTGTGTGTGTGTGTGTCTGTGTGTGTGTGTGTGTGTGTGTGTGTGTCTGTGTGTGTGTGTGTGTGTGTGTGTGTGAGTGTGTCTGTGTGTGTGTGTGAGTGTGTCTGTGTGTGTGTGTGTGTGAGTGTGTGTCTCTGTGTGTGTGTGTGTGTGAGTGTGTGTGTGTGTGTGTCTGTGTGTGTGTGAGTGTGTGTGTGTGTGTGTGAGTGTGTGTGTGTGTGTGTGTGTGTGTGTGTGTTCTCATGCATTACACCCTGACCACAGCTTCCCCTCCCTCCACTCCACCATTCCCCGCCACCCTCAGATTTACTCCTCTTCCATCCCCTTCAACAAAGAGCAGGCCTCCCAGGGATATCAACTGACTACATCGTGACAAATTACAGTAAGACTAGGCACAAACCCTCATATCAACGCTGGATGAAGCAACCCAACAGGAAGAAACGGGTCCCAAGAGCAGTCAAAAGAGTCAGAGACATCCCCACTCCCACTGTTAGGAGTCCCACAAAAACACCGACTACACACCATAATATATATGCGGAGGACTTACCTCAGACACATACAGGCTTCTTGATTGTCACTTCAGTCTCTGTGAGCACCCATGAGCCCTGTTTAATTGATTCTGTGGGATGTGTTCTTGTAGTATCCTTGACCTCTCTGGCTCTTACAATCTTTCCTCCCCCTGTTCAGGATTCCCCAAGCTCTGCCTAATGTTTGTGGTCTCTGCATCTGGTCCCATCAGTTGCTGGGTGGGTCCTCTCTGATGACAATTGGGTTAGGTTCTAATCTGTGAGTATAGCAGAGTAGCATTAGGAATCATTTCATTAATCTTTTTTTTCCCAGTCATGTTTGGTTCTATACTAGATCTCTGGGATAGCCAACTTCCAGCCATCAGGCAGTGTCATGTGTGGACTCCCTCTTGTGGGCGGGGCCTCAAGTCGGACCAGCCATCGGTTGGCCACCCCGACAAGTTCTGTGCTACCATTACTCCAGCACAACTTGCAGCCAAGACAAATTATGGGTTGATGGCCCAGTACCACCACTAGAAGTCTTGCCTGGTTACAGAAGATGGAAGGTTCAGGCTCTGTATCCCCATTACTAGGAGCCTTTGCTAGGATCACCCTCATAGATTCCAGGGAGTTTTCACTGCACTAGATTTCTACATCATCCCCGAAATGCTGCCCCCCCAATTCCAGTCATCTCTCCCAGTACCCTCCCGAAAGCCTTCCTATTCCCACCCCCACTCATCCCCAGTACTCCTACAAAATCTATTCTACTCTGAGAGTCCATCTTACACCTGTCAGAATGGCTAAGATCAAAAACACAAGAGACAGCTCGTGCTGGAGAGGATGCGGAACAAGAAGAACACTCCTCCATTGCTGGTGGGAGTTCCAACTTGCAAAGCCGCTATAGAAATCAATGCACAATTCCTCGGAAAGTTGGGAACTGATTTACCTCAAGACCCAGCTATCTCATTCCTGGACATTTCAGAGTTAGGGAGTTTTCCCTGGCTCTAAGTTCAGCTAGGACATTCCATCCTACCACAAGGACTCTTGCTCAACTATGTTCATGGCAGCTTCATTCATAATAGCCTGAAACTGGAAACAACCTAGATGTCCCCCAACAGAAGAACAGATAAAGAAAATCTGGTACATTTACACAATGAAGTATTACTCAGCTGTTTAAAAAAAATGACATCATGAAATTTGTAAGCGAATGGTTGGAACTAGAAAAAAGTCATCCTGAGTGAGGTAAGCCAGACCCAGAAAGACAAACATGTGGATATTAACTGTTAGTTAATAATAATCATGCTGCAATCCACAGACCAGAAAGGCCAAGTAACAAGGAGGGCTCAAGAGGGGAGGCATGAATCTCCCTGGGAAGGGGAAATAAGGTCTACCATTTTCTCCTGGATGACAAAGTCCCCTCCAAGGAAATGCAGATTTTACGTCATTGTGGATCACAGCAACAGCGAACCTCTCCATCTCAGACTGACAACAGATTCCTGTCTACTTCCTTTGACAGCATACTTACTGGCATGCAGTGTGTGTCCAGTTGTGTGAATTCCAGTCACCTGTGATGGCCAATGTGGGCACAATGGTAGCATACGCTCATTTTTTAATGTTTGTTTTTGTAAATCATCCTGAGTGCTTCGAAAGCTGTGAGAATCAACATGAAGTCGTGTGTGTCAACTCTACCAACAGCAAAGTAAACAGAGCCATGACTGAGGAGGAAGGCACTGACACATGACACTTGAGAGAAGCCATCACAGAAGACTTCCCCAGAACCTCCACTGTAGAGGCCACCTTAAGAGACCCAGGCCCCAGCAAATCCCTGATTCGAAGCCCCTACATAGTCCACGAAGGGCTCGGCTCTGAGCCCCAACCCCGGATTTGAGACCTGAGTCAGCGAAAGAGACACTTTATCCCTGAACTTAGAGCCAGGGAAAAACTCCCTAACTCTGAAACTAGGACCAAAAGAATATACTTTGCCTCTAGAATCGGAACCTATAAAAGAAACTCACCCAGGCCCTAAAAATTGGAGCCTAAAAAACAAAAAGAACCATTGAAAGAAACACAGTTTGGCCCTCATCTCTGCCCCTGAAACAAAACCAGCCAATCCCTGAGCTGGAAAAATTGACCAATCCCAAGCCTGCAGGCTTGGAATTCCCCAAGCCTTCCTCTCTATAAATGCCCCCTCCCCTGGATGCTCGGGACCTCTCCTGCTCTGCCCCAGCCCCTGCCGCTGTCATCGCTGCTGCCACTAGAGATAGAGGGAGGGACAGGGGTTAACTGGAAAATAAAGACTTTGTTTTTGCCTCGGAATCGGTCTCGTGGTGGTGATTTGGATTCCAGACTTCCGGCAGAACAACCTCATCACACAAGAAGCTTCCAGTCCTGGAGACGGCTGGAGAGATGGCTCAACGGTTAAGAGTGGGCCTGCTTTTGCTGTGAACCCAAATCGGGTTCCAGCACTCACCTCAGGCAGGTCACAACTGCCTAGCTCCCAGAGACAGAAGGTCCTCTTCTGGCCTCCATATACATACCTGGCAGACACATACTATACACAAATTGATCTCCAAAGTACCTGTGTGTCCTTATTTTTGTCTTTAAATCCTCCCTCTTGCCTTAGCCTCTGAGTAATTGTTTTTAAAACGTGTGTGTTTATATGTATGGGGATGCACACCTGTGTGTAGGTGCACGTGCAGGCCAGAGGACGATCTCAAATGTCATTTCCCTAGGAGTGCCATCTACCTTATTTTGAGACAGGGTCTCTCATTGACCTGGAGCTCCTCTAGTAGGCTATGCTGGCTGGCAGGGAGCCCCAGGAAGCTCCCTGTCTTCACCCCAGCACTGGGATTGCAAGTGTCACCACATGCTACACACCTGACATTTCACGTCTGTTCTAGTGGCTCAAGGTCAAATCCTCATGGGCCGAAAGCAAGCACGTGAGCCATCTCTCCAGCCCGTGAGTACTATTTTAAAAAAATTATTTATTGTGTATACAGACAGTATGCTGTCTGTCTGCCTGTAGGCCAGAAGAGGGCACCAGATCTCATTACAGATGGTTGTGAGCCACCATATGGTTGCTGGGAATTGAATTCAGGACCCCTGGAAGAGCAGCCAGCGCTCTTAACCACTGAGCCATCTCTCCAGCCCGTGAATACTAGGAGGGGTCTGCACATAGGACTACTTGGCCACCTTGATTATAAACAGAAATGACACTTCCCTTCTGGATTCATCATTCTAAAGAAAGCCAGTCATTGTTGCCGCTGGCCTTGGGTTGAGCCATTCTTCACAGGAGAATCAATTCTCTGAAAGGGAGGGCTCTCCTGTCAACATCCAATCCCATTTTCACAGTGGCAGCCTCCGAGTACGTAATTCTCAGCGTCTGTGGTGGGTATGTTTGGCACTGCTGTTGCTTTCTGTAAACTCTTCCAGAATTGAATTGATTTTGCTCTTAATCCCTCTTAGGAGTAAAACAGCCAGACTTCCATATGTCTTTGGCACCCCTGCCCAGGATAATCGTGTGGCTTTCCCGGCCACTCACCTGCCTTTCTTAGGCAAAGTGTGACGATGTGAGAATTGCTACTGAACGCTCAGCTGCTAGCTGCTCAAAGGCAAGTATTACATTATTTTTAATTTGTCAGTTTTCATAGTATAAATGCTCACGGCACAGCACAGTCATTATCAAAAGCTGCACACCACAGAGAGAACTCTGAGCAGAAAAGTGATACATGGTACCACAGCAACGCAGTAATCCCACTACAGAAACAGGATGGACATAAATGATCTTAAGATATAAGAGTAAATGATAGTATATTAATTAAGAACTGGTATGTTTTGAGTAACTATTACCATTGCTGATAAAATGTTGATTGTGATTTGGGGATCCTTTTGTTTTGTTACAAGGCGTTGCTGGGTAGCCCAGGCTGATCCTGGACTTGCTATCCTCCTGCCTCAGGCTCTCCAGTGATGTGACCACAGAGCTGGAAGTCGTTTTCAGTGATGACCTTGTTTGCTAACAGATGACTGCAGGGGGCCTTGTCCTTCAAGTGAGTTCCATATGTTCATTTGAAGACTCCTCTGGTTCCTTATTGCAATGAGGGTGCCTTCCCTTCCCTTTGTCATTAGTGTGTGTGTGGGGGGGTCACCATCAGGTTCTCCTGCTTCTTCATTCTCCTGTCCCAAAAACACATTCTTAAAATATGATTCAGCATTTTTAAATCTCTTCCTCCAATGCCTTCAGCCTTGCAGCCTTACACCCTCACTCCCCACTTATACCCTGGCCCCACCCCTTACACCCCAGGAGCCCCACTCCCATGATAAATATTGTTATGAAAGATTTCCTACAACTCCCAGAAGGTGCAGGAGCAAACAGGAGCATGGCGTTCTTAGGAAGGCTCACATCACATGTGAACAAGAGGACAAAAGACAAGAGCTAAGTGTCCTTCTCAGAAAGCTGCCCAACAAACCAAGAGTAGGGACCCCAACCCACAACAGGAGTCTACACAAGTCACAGCCGTCAATGTGCTTGGGTGATGGGAGATGTCCTTCTGCATATATGTTTCTCTTATTGGCTGATAAATAAAATACTGATTGGCCAGGCAGGAAGATAGGCTGGGCTAGGATATGAGGAGAATTCTGGGAAATGTAGAGCACCGGAAGGAGAGGACAGTAAGCCTCTCCAGTAAGCCAAGACAACATGGAAATGCATAGATTAATAGAAATGGGTTAATAATTAAGACAGAGCTAGCCAATCAGAAGCCCAAGCCACCTGCCAACAATTTTATAACTAATATAACATCTGTGTGTTTATTTGGGGCTGAGAAGGGTGGCGGGACCTGCCAAACCAGAAACACTGATTCAGCACTTGGGCGTGAAGGAGCTTCGGAGGGGAGAAGAATGTCCACCGTCCGTGCTCGTCTGCATGGACAGAGGCACTTGGAGAAATGAGCAACAAATGAACAGAAGAGGAAAGGAAGAGGAGAAGGAAGAAAGCAGGGAGGCAGAGAAATAGGAAGTCAGAGAGAGAGACTTCTAGGGAAAGGAGGTACCCAGACTGGAAAGGAGGAAGTAAATTATCCTTACAAGCAGACGATATAATCTACTATATAAAAATTCTAATCTACCAAAAAAAAATAAAAGCTGGACGGTGGTAGCCCCATGCCTTTAATCCCAGCACTCAGGAGGCAAAAGCAGGAGGATCTCTGTGAGCTTGAGGCCAGCCTGGTCTACAGAGTGAGTTCTAGAACAGCCAGGGCTTCGCAGAGGAACTCCATCTTGAAAAACCAATAATAGTACTGTCTAGAAAAAAGAAAAGATAACATAGAATCCTATCACCTCATTTTTTACCATTAAAATATCCTTGATAACAGCCACAGTTAAAATACCCTTGATAACAGTCACAGTTAAAAGATTCAACACACTTGTTATCAGAGTGCCAGGCAGGTTCCCCCCTCCCAAAATTTAACAAACTAGTGTTAAAATATATACAGGGGACTAGTGAAGTATCTCAGTGGGTAAAGGTGCTTGCCACCAAGCCTGATGACCTGAGGAAGGCAAAACAGTATATATGTGGTTTTAATTCTCTTGGGAATTGTGGGCAATGCTTTAATCACAGCACTTGGGAGCCAGGCATAGGTGGTTTTCTGAGGCCAAGGCCAGCCTGGTTTGGAGAGCCAGTTCCAGGACAGCCAGGGCTACACAGAGAAAACCTGACTTTAAAAATACTGAAAATAAGTCTCTTATATGCTGTGCTGGTCAGTGTTAACTATCAATGTCACACAACCTAAGATCACCTTGGAAGAGTCTAGTGATGAATTCTGTAGCTCAGATTGGTCTTGGAGGGACTGGCTTGATTATTTGTTGAGGAAGGAAGGCCTAGCCCGTTGTGGGTGGCACCATTCCCTAGGTAGGGTCCCTGAGCAATACAAGAGAAGGTTAGCTGAGAGAAAGCAAGAAAGGAACCATGTGTTTATTCCCTCTCTGCTTTCCACTGTAAATATGATGTGGTAAGTTCTTGCCTTGGCACCCCTGTATTGATGGAGGGCATTTTATCACAGCCACAGCAATGAAGCTAGGATGAGTGTAAAGCTGGAGTTTTGAGTTCTGTGCTGTGGTTTGAGATTCTGAGTGCTCCAAAGAACTGAGGATATATCCACACAAAGTGTGCCAGGGTGGGTATAGCAGCTCTGTAAGAGTTAGAAGTAGAAAAGCACTGCCCTGTTCATCAGCAGGTAAGTGGGTAACAGGATGTGGTATCCTTATCAGTGTAGCATTCTCAGCCATGAGCAATGAACGTTAAGGGGTTCACCCTTCCTCAACGACACATTTGGCTCTGGTGAACACTTCTGAATCTTCTAGCTCCTGCATAAGGAGGTTCCATAGCCTGTATGGGGCAGGCCCTGTCATAATCTTGTCTACATGACCATACTAAGGTGATCTTATCATCCCAATCCAAAGGAGATTGTCTCAGAAGCTAAGCAAATTTTTCAGAAGCCAAAGTAGCAGGTTTCTATTTAGAAACAGTTCTATCTGTGCTAATGTTTTCTTCCCTATATCAAAAGCATGCTAAAACACAATGGACCTTAAACACCTCTCTATCTCTCTCTGTCTCTGTCTTTCTGTCTCTCTGTCTCTCTGTCTCTCTGTCTCTCTGTCTCTCTGTCTCTGTGTGTGTGTGTGTGTGTGTGTGTGTGTGTGTGTGTGTGTGTGTGTTTGTACACCCTAGAAGGCTAGAAGAGGCTGGAGTTAGAGGTGGTTGTAAGCTGCCTGGCTTGTGTGGTGGGATCTGAACTCAGGTCCCCTGGAAAAGCACCAAGGGTCTTAACTATTGAGCTATCCTGCCAGCTTCTGTCCTAAGCAGCCACAGCCTGCATACTGTGTGATGCTATGTCTATAAGATGTCCAAGGCATCCCTGTTTATACAAACAGGAAGTATTTTAGAGGCTGCTTGGGGAAAGGGCTCAATAGGAGGTTTTGGAGACTGACTACTATTGGCTGTGGAGTTTTTCTTGAAGAAAAAGGTGAAAATGTCTCTATAAGATTCAAGTTTGGTGTTGGCTGCACAGCCCTGTCAACAGCTTAAAAAGCATTTGAGTGGCACACAAAATGACTGGATTATGTGCTGGTTTGTATCTGAATGATAACAATGTTTAAAAGAAAATGTCCAGGAGTCCCAGGATGTGAGAAACACCTTCTGGTTCACTGCTCTGGGTCTGAAACCCTTTGCCTTCCTTGTTAGATATTTCCTAAACTTCCAGCCTCCTGAAACAATAAAACCTTTCCATTTCAGGTTGGCCTACCTGACTTAGTCCTTCTCCTGTGCCCCTGGTGTTAAGGGACAGGCATCTCTGAACACCTCCTTGTTGCTGGGGTTAGAGTCCCCAAAATACTCTCTGTGGTCTCCTGGGCCTGGAGAGCCTGTACCTGCATTGGACCTGAGAAGAGGTGTGGAAACGTTGACAGCAGAGCCTTGGTAGAAGGGACAGCATTTGTCTTCTTGGAGCATCAGAGTTAGCAAGATGTTTTTCAGAAGACAGTATCACTCTGGTGTACATGAGCTGTGCACAAGGTGGGGCTTGATTGCAGCAAGCTGCTCCCACCCACCCTGGCAGCCTGCTCCTCTCTTACCATTTTGTAGGACTTTCAGCCACAACACCTGAGAGGACACATTTACAGTACCTCAGAGCCACCACCCACCAGATGTGAAGACCTGACAATGACAACACATGCCATTTGGGAAATCATTTACATTTATAAAGTTTCCACAAATACTTTCTAAGAGTAAAACAGTGGTTTTTGCATCCTCCAGCCATTCTTTCGGAATATCTATTCCTGGTAAAAATGTTTGTCTTTGCAATATTTAATTAAATTTCATTTCATGGTTTAGAGGTTTTCTTGATTTGACTTGTCGTCATGCAGAAATGATCAGCCCGCTTTTGCTGTCTAACTGAGCAGAGCTGTGCAAATGCTTTGAGTAAATGATCACTTCTTTTGCCAGGAGCAGCTATTTCCATGGGAGGCAATGGGACTGAATTATCCAAGCAAAATGGAATGACGCCAACTGCCGGTAGATGCAGAGAGACTGACAGGGAGCGCCCAAGTATGCCTATTATCAAGCAAACAACAGAAACAGAAGGAATCAACAAAACCCTAAAAACCTTAAAACTGGTGGGTCTGAGCACCAGCCTTGCTGGGACAACTCCTTCCTACACCCCTGTGAACTGCTTTCAGCACACAGACAATGCTCAGTTTGCATGCTCCAGAACATTCCAGGTTTGTTCTTTCCCTTTTGGAATTCACTTTCCTACAGAAGCAGCTAAAAGAGCAATGTTTCAGGCCAGCCCGTGAGCCTGTTTTCAATCCATTGGGTATCAAAACACACAATTGTGAGAAAAAGTGTAGGGAATAAAACCACGACCATGTTGGTTATTCAAACGTGAAAACTACATAAATGAAAAGAAACATGACTATCTCCAAGGTTCAGGCTGTAGAAATCTCATGCATTCAGCACGTCTTGAGGTTTTATGGAGTTCCAGCATTTTTCTTGACTCTGACCCTGTCCTGATTTGGATGTGACGAGCCTGGCGGGGGAAGAAGACAGAGACAGTTCAGCTCAATACCACTCAGTAGCTGATGTTGGTTCAAATTTTAGGAGTCTGACTCCAAGTGGTCTATTTTAGGCATGTTTACACACAGCACAATTTGGTGAAAATCATTCCAGTGATGATTAAATCAAGCCCTTGTGCACAACAAAAGCTTCCACAAGTCTTGAGGAACAAAGTCAGCTAAATTCAGATCAGCTGTGACTACATCAAAACTTTGTGAAGTCCATAAAGATGGGTTCTATAGAGTGACTGAGAAAATGAATCTACAGTAAGAGTCTGAGAAAGGCCTGGCCACACCGGCAGCACAGAAGTCACCAGGCTAGAAAACACTTCCACTCTAGCCTTCTGGGTGGGTAACAGGTTTTACATTCCTTCCCTCGAAGAAACAACCCTGTGTGCCTAACATCCCAGGTTCCCTAGTGCATGTCTGTGAATGCAAAGACCTCTGTGCCCCCTATAGGTGGTCCCTAAAGCCATGCTTTGCAGCTTCTTACTCAGATGGAAGCATCCTCTTGGGAGAGAGGCTCAGTAAATCCCAGGAAGCTCCTGGAACTTATAAGGTTCACAAGGCCCCTCCCCAAGGTTACACAAATGCCAACAATTGCTGAGGAGAAGAGACACCCCACCCTCCTACGAGCAGAACTGCCTGCATGCCCATCAAGAAGTAACTCCTTACCTATGTGAGGTAGACTCTTGGGTGATACAACTGACCCTGTAAGTATCATACTTCAGCGAACCCAATAAACTCATTGGTTTACCAAGTTGGCTGCTATTGAATTATTTGCCCTGTCATCAGGATGAGAAGACATTTGTTTGTGTTGCACCAGGCAAAGTCACACACCACAAATTACCTTGGAAGAAGCCACGGGAGAAAGCAGAAAAGTGGACAGGAAGTCACTGGAGGGTGTTTTGATATTTAGTCACTGCTATGAGGTGGTGACCAGGGCTTCAGCCACTCACGACTGCACAGGTTTTTGAGAGAGCCCCATATAAATAGAACGGCCTGAGTGCTGACCACTGGATTCCCTGTCTGGAAGCTCCGTCCTGTGGGTGCTCACTGCAGGGCACTGTCAGCTTGCCCTGTACTTAGGGCCGTTGTTTTGCACCAACAAGAGCAAGCCCCAAGCTGCAGCATACACAGAGCAGCAAAACAAACAGTTCTCCTAAGTCGGCCACCACTCGTAACCCTCATCTTTTAATGCGAACATCTTACATTAGTGTGTTACAGCTGTTACTGTCCCCGAACCATATGGAAGCATCGTTCTGCAGCTTCTAGGCGTCAATCTGGATTCTGACAGATGTGTGAAGAAATGTGTCACCATCAAAAAGAACCTACAGGAGTTCTACTGCCCTAAATATCCCAGGTCCTTTTCCCATTGATGCTTCCTGCCCCCAGACATCTCTGATGTTTTTACTGCCCCATGGTCCTGTCTTCTCCAGAATGCCATCTATTTGGCAGGCAGCCTTTTCACCCTGGGTCTCTGTTCACTTAACAACATACATGACAGGTTCCTCTAAGATTTCTGAAACTCAGAAAGTTGGCTTCTTTGTATCCTTGAGGGGTGGGGGAATGGCATTGTATGTGTCAGGTCTGAAAGAAGCTGGGACAGGTGTAACTGTGATGCCTGTTAGCATGCTGAAGCACGTGCCAGCCCCTGGGGTGTCTCAGCATCTCAGGTGCCTGTGACAGAGTCCATTTGGCATCCTGCCTCCTCTCAGCTCAGCTCAGCCTTCCCTGTATTTTAAGCTTCTCCAGTTCGTGGGCTTCCTTCTCTCCAGCTTCTCATTCCTGTATAACCTACCATTTCAGCCATGCCCTCTCTTGGTTCTCCTGGCTCTTGGTCCCCTTTCTTGGCCCTCTCTCCTCTCTGCTCTCTTCTCTTCCTCTCTTTCCCCCTCCCCCGCAGACTCCTTTCATAGCCTGGTTCAGTCTATTGGCCATGTTTAGTCAACTACTCTCTCTCCCTGCTCTGGACTCTTCCAGATGCCTCTGGCTGTTCTCTCCCTCAATCTACAATCAAAACCTTCTCTTCAGCCACACCTCGGAGCAGTCATACCCTCACATTGTTCAGTAAGGATGTGCCACAATTAGCTTCAGGCGTCAATTAGACATACACAGGAAGAGGGTACCTCAATTGCCGCAATCAGATTGGCCTGTGAGTATGTCTGTGAGGCAGGACATTTTCTTTGTGATTTTAATTTCCTTCTTTTTATTTACATATATGGGTTTTTTGCCAGAGGAGGCCAGAAGATTCCAGTTCCAGGCAGTCGTGGGCCAACCTGGGCTATGTAATGAACCCTTCCCTTGAAGAGGAATGCAAATGAATTGCACATTTAATATTTAGGTGTGGTTTCATTTGATATTAATACAATCACAGCCACAAAAATTATGGTATAAGTAACTTTGTTTAGATGAATTGCGGTTCAGAAGTGTGTATATTTGTGTAATAAATAAGGTCTTGTAGTAGCATCTGTTTTGTATACTGTTTTTGTAAGGGCACATTGAAGAGTCATTTGGAATAAAGTCAGTTATTTTTGTACTTATGGAATTATATGTACTTTCCCCCTGTTTTTATGTATGTGCTTTATTTTATTTACTTGTTTTGTAAAATAATTCCGCAATGAAAGGAAAAGACTGAGGGACTAAAAAGATGGTTCAGCAGTTAAGAGCATCGGCTACTTTTCCAGAGGACCCAGGTCCAACTCCCAGCACCCACATGGCAACTCACAACTGTCTGTAACTCCAGTTCCAGGGGATCTGACACCCTCTTCTGGCCTCTGCTTGGTACTAACCAAGCAAGTGGTGCACAGATATAAATACAGGCAAACCATTTATACACATAAAAATTAAATATAGTCTAAGGAGGAAATAGATTTGACAAATTAAGAACTGACACCAGCAACATACAAAAATGTTTGAAGTTTCTTTAGAAAGTGAGTTTAAAAATCCCTATGCTAACAGATCAGATGGCTTTGAAGAAATGAATACTAATGACCGATAAACATGTGAAAATATGCTTACCTTATTAAGCCAGGAGAAATTCATCTAAAATTTCTATTTTAAAATAAGAAAAAAAGACATCCTAGTGACCGTGAGGGTTTAGGAGAAAGGGCCATTGTGTGTGTTGCTCATGGAATAGGAAAAACTACAGTGTTTTGGAAAGCAATCTGGCAATCACTACTGGCGAGTCAAAATAAGCATACCCTTTGGCCTAGCGTTCTTTCTTCTCGGAATCTAGTGTCTAAAAATGAAAGCACCCGACTTTGAGGGTGCCTATTGCAACACTTCTGACTGCAAAAGCCTGCAGGCCGTGTGCATAGCAGTCTGCAGGGAGACCTACACAGGATGAGTGCAGCTTTCAAAACAGACTGGTTTTATAAAACATTGTAGCTGACTGTTTGCCTCTACTCACAGAGAATCGTGAAAGGTGTAGAAAAGCATGTGCGGGCCCTCCAGCTTGGCATGTGACTGCCGAGTGTGAAAGACAGAGCTAGATAGAGGGTGGTGGTGATGGTTACAGTGATGATGGCGATTACAGTGGTGATGGTGATGGTGGCGGTGATGATGATGGCTACTGTGGTGACGACTACAGTAGTGACGATGATCACAGGGATGATGGTGATTACGGTGGTAATGGTGGTAGTGGTGATGGTCCTCCCTGTGAGAGCAAATGACATTGAAGCTGGGCCTCGGTTTGCTCAGCTGGGAAATGGCTCACAACCACAGCTAAAAGAATTGCTGGATGGTGAAATCCTCAGAACCTAAGTGCTCCAGATACATTGGCTTCTTCCTGTTGTTGTCCTGGAAAACACATTGCCTGCTCTCGCCTAAGAAGATGTCATGGAGAAGGCTTCCACCTGCCAGCCTTGACTGACTTCGTTAGTCTGTATCCTTTTGGGGGGGGTCACCACAGCATGAAGAACTGTTTTAAAGGGTCACAGCATTGGGAAGGTTGAGAACCACTGAAATACACAATGAATTTTGATCCAGCCACCACTACCCCCTCCAGCTCCAACCAGATTCTCCTCCCCGTGTTTTTCTTTCAATTTCATCTTTTTCCCCTTAATAACCTACTGAGTCCGATGAATGATGACCATAGAAGCATGAGTCCAGGGTCATCTGCTGGAGCATGGTCAGCCAAGAAAACGGTCTCTCCCTCCTCCAGCAGCCACCGTCCACAGCTCCTCAGATGGGGGCGGGGCCTTGTGTGACCTTCAGGCATCTGTGCTGGACTGGTGGTAACTGGCTTGACCTTGGGCAGGTCTTGTTCAGGCAAGCATGCTGCTGTGAGTTCATGAGTACAGTCCCCTGTCACCACCAGGAGGGCTGTTTTTTCTAGTCCTCCCCAGCCCCTGACTCTTAGAGTCTTTCCACCCCCTTTTCTAAAACGTTCTCTCAGCCCTGTGTGGAGAGGGTGTGCTATAACGTCTCATCTGCAGCTGAGCACTCCATGGGAAGACGATGGGTGATGATGTCTCGTCTGCAGCCGAGCACTCCACGGGAAGACGATGGGTGATGATGTCTCATCTGCAGCCGAGCACTCCACGGGAAGACGATGGGTGATGATGTCTCGTCTGCAGCCGAGCACTCCACGGGAAGACGATGGGTGATGATGTCTCGTCTGCAGCCGAGCACTCCACGGGAAGACGATGGGTGATGATGTCTCGTCTGCAGCCGAGCACTCCATGGGAAGACGATGGGTGATGAGCATGTAAATTCTCACCTGGTCATTCGTGTCCTTTCTTGTGGCTTCAGTGTTTAATCACAAAATTTCAGACGGCATCTTCATGACTTTCCCGTTGCTGTGATAAAATACCTGGGCAGAAGCAGAGTTAGAAAGAAAGGCATTATTTGGGCTCACAGTTAGAGGTACCGCCCATCATGACTGAGAAGTCACAGCAGCCCTCCGGAGCCAGTCATCTGGCAGTCACAATCAGGAGGCAGAGAATGATGAAAGCTGGTGCTCAGCTTGCCTTCTCCTTCATATCTAGCCCCAAATTCCCAGCCCAGGGAATAGTGCTGCCCACAGTGGGTGCGTCCTCCACCCCAATTAACCCTTTATGCCCAGAGCCCCTAAGTGATTCTAGATCCTGTTAAGTTGACAACACCATCACAGACATAAATGCAGGGAATTTTTAAGAATGAGGTAATGTGTTCCTCCATTACAGAACTATAAGTTCTATAGACTCCAAGCCTATAAGTCTTTCAGAAGAGCTAGTGGTGCCTAGGAGATAGTTGAGGGGGTAGAAGGGCATTCTTAGTAAGCCTGACACCCTGAGTTTGATGTCCCCAGGACCGCAAGTGGAGAGAAAGAACCGAATCCTGAAAGTTGTCTTCTGAACTCCATTGTACCCCACAGCATAAGCCCGCCTGCACTCACACACATAGATGCCATAATAATAAATAAAATTGAGTAGTTACAAAAAGAGCTGAAGACATCCTTGCTCATGATCTAGCCCATTGAGACTCTCTGACCCTCCCTGCCATGCACGTTTCCCAACTTTCCAGATATAGTCCAGGTCTCACAGCCGCTATCTCAGCCTTGTCTGGTCTCCCCTGCCTGTACTACAGCCAATCTCCAGGCTTTTATCAGTATCCTCCCTACCTAACCCCCAACCCACAGAGCCCTTCCATGCCACATCCAACCTTTCCAGTCGGCTAAATCTATCCTCGAACTCTAAGTGTGTACCAGGAGATACATATCATTTATACCAGGCTAGCTCTGTTCTCAACCGCTAAGCAAAAGACACACACTGACTTAATGGATTAAGAAACAAAAACTGTTGTCTACAAGAAACACATCTTGGCTTGAAAGATAGGTACTGCCTTAGAGAAAAGGATGGACAAAAGTACTCCAGTCAAATGGGACCAGGAGGCAAGTAGGTACCACTATCCTAATATCTAAAAAAAAAAAAAAAAAAAAAAATAGACTTTAAACTGAAACTAAGAAAAAGCGATAAGGAGGGGCATGTCATTCTAATCAAGGGAACAGTTAACCAAGAAGACATTGCTATCTTAAACATTTATGCCCCAAGCTCTTTTGCATCCAATTTCATAAAAAATAAAATGTATTACTAGATTTAGTATCAGTTGGATTGAACATGAATTTGTTAACAGTAGATGGTTTCAATACCCTACTTTCCCCAATAGACGGGTCATCTGAACAAAAAATGAACAGCGAAACATGGTAATTAATTGACATCATACATCAAATGGATTAACAGATATCAACACTATTTCACCCAAATAGCAAAGAATACACATTGTACTCAGCAGCATGTGGAAACGTTCTAAAATAGACCACATTCTGGAACACAAGACAAATCTTTACAAATTCAAAGAGATTGATATAACCCAGTGTATCCTACCTGAACACAAAACACACACACACAAAAAAAATGACAGTCAACAAATCTCTAGTAAATACACAAACTCAGTGATTAAACAACTCATTGCTGAACGATGAACAGGCCAATAAGAGAAATCAAGAAAGAAATTTTTAAATTCCTGGCCTTAAATTGATGGAAACAGATGCAGACACCCACAGCCGGACATTAGACAAACCTCAGGGAACCCTGCAGAAGAGGAGGAAGGATTGTGGGAGCCAGAGGGACCAAGGAAACAGCAAGAAAACCCATAGAATCAACTAATCTTGGGTCATAGTGGCCCACAGAGACTGCACTGCTAACCAGAGGACTGGTATGTAACTGACCTATACCCTCTGCACATATGTTACAGTCGTGTAGCTTGGTCTTCTTGTGGGATTCCTAACAGTGGGAGTAAGGGCTGTCTCTGACTCTGTTACCTGCTCTTGGGACCTTTTCCTCCTTCTGGGTACCTCATCCAGTCTTTTCCTTCTCTCTCTCTCTCTCTCTCTCTCTCTCTCTCTCTCTCTCTCTCTTTCTTTTTTTCTTTCTTTCTTTTTTTCTGAAACATATTTTCTCTGTGTGGCTTTGTAGACCAGGCTGGCCTGGAACTCACAGAGATCTGCCTGCCTCTGCCTCCTGAGTTCTGGGATTAAAGGCGTGCGCCACCACCACCCTGCCACCTCATCCAGTCTTAATAGGAGAAGAGGTGCCTAGTCTTACTGCAGCTTGATATGCCATGACTGGCTGATAAACATGGGAGGCCTGCACTTTTCTGAAGAGAAAGGAGGAATGAATGGTGGTTCCCCAAGAGCCAGCTCTTGGGGAAGATTTACAAGATTGGCAGACCCTTATCCCAACTAATCAAAAGAAAGAAAGACATAGTCCAAATTTGGGTCACATGATCATCTCAATAAACACAGTAAAAGCCTTTGACAAAAATGCAACAGTCCTTCATGGTAAAAGTCCTAGAGCATATAGGACTAGAGGGAACATGCCCTAACATCTTAAAAACTATGTATGAGAATCCCACAACCAACATTAACCTAAATGGGGAAAAGCTTGACACAATCTCACTGAAGTCAGGAATGAGACAGGGTGTCTACTACCCCTACTCCTTTTCAATGTGCTCTATGTACTCGCTGGAACAATAAGGCAAGACAAGGAAATTAAAGGGATATAAATAGGGAAAGAAGTCAGACTATCCCTATTTGCAGATGATATGATACTAGACATTGGAGATCCCAAAAATTCTACCAGAAAATGTCTAGAAATGATAAACAAATTAAGCAATGTGGCAAGATATAGAATTAACTTGTACAAGTCAATAGCTTTTCGGTACACTGACAACAAGCACACAGAGAAGGAGATCATGGACATACTCCCATTCACAATGGCTTCAAAGAAAATAAAACATCTAGGAATATATCCAACCCAGGAAATGAAAAGCCTCTGCAATGGAAACTTGAAACTTTTAAAGAGATAAAGACACTAGAAAATAGAATTATGTCCCATGCTAATGGACTGGTAGAATTATCATTGTAAAAATGACAATTTTACCAAAAGATATTTATAATGCAATGCAATTCCAGTTTAAATCCCCATTTCATTCTTCACAGGAATATTTAAAAAAAGCTATCCTAAAATTTACATGGAACCACAAAAGACCCCAGATAGCCAAAATAAACCTGAATAAGATGAACAAATGGATTAAAAGCCTAAATATGAAATTTGAAACACTGAAACTTCTAGAGGGAAACCTTGGCAGTACCCTACAAAGGACATTCTGAATAGGACTTCATTGCCCAAGAATGGAGGCCAACAATTGACAAGTGTGACTTCATGAAACTGAAATGCTTCTGCACAGCTAAAGAAAGAGTCAACAAGGGAAAAAAGAAACCCACAGAACAGGAGAGCATCTTTACCAGCTATTCATCTGACAGGGTATAAAAATAAATCCAGAATATAAAAATAAAACTCAAAAATAAAAGAATAAAAAAATAAACAAAACAAATGGCCCATTCAGAAAATGGCCTTCAGACCTGAACAGAGAGTTCTCACAGGAAGAAAGGAAATGATTAAGAAATATCTCAAAAAATGTTCATCATTTTCTAGCAATTGGGGAAATTCAAATCAAAACACCTTTGAGGTTTTATCTTACACCATCTAGAATGGCAAAGATCAAGGAGCTCCTTGCATTCAAGTGGCCACAAATGCTGGAGGAGACGTGAGGGGAAGGGAACCCTCATTCACTGTTGCTGGGAGTGCAAACTGCTGTAGCCACGTGGAAATCAGTGTGGAGATTTTCAGAAAGTTAAAAATAAGCCTATCATATGACCCAGCTATATCACTCCTGACATACACCCATGGGACTGGACAGCCTACTCCACAGCTACTTGCTCAGCCATGCTCATTGCTTCTCTATTCACAATAGCTAGGAAATGGAAACAACCTAAATGTCCCCCCGCTGGTGAGTGACAGCTAAAATGTAGTACATAGCCACCATGGAACATAAAGAAAGATGAGCTTCTCAGGTAAATGGAGCTAGAAAGGACTGTTCTGAGTGAGGTAATCCAGACCCAGAAAGGCAAAGGTCCCATGCTCTCATCAGAGGCTCCTAGCTTAAAGCCTTCAGATGCCAGCACATACCCTGGAGTAACTGCAGAAACTGGAAAAGTACAAAGGATCCATTGCCAGCGTAGAAGAGTCGGGGGCAATAGAGAGGGAGATAGTGGGGTACAAGTAACCTGATGGAGGAAAGGAAGAGAAGGGAGCTCTAATTAGGGAGGGGAGAAATATAAATACAAAATGAGGGAAGAGTGTAAAATAATACTGAGGATTTCTGCCAAAGTCATAAGGAATTATACTATTAACTATCTACCTAAAAAAAAAACTTGTAATACACAAAAGTCCATATGTAAATATTCATATATAGTTTAAATGAAATTTTCTCCTTTAGGCTGACAATATTCCCTCTAGGATCCAAACACCACTTAACAAAAAGGCCCAGCACCAGGTATGAGAAGTCCCTTTCTGAGATGTGGGTCAGGCTTGTCCAAGAGACTCAGAACATCACAGACTATTGCTATTGCCTTCAGGTGCCTTCCAGAGGTGGGAGGTAAGTTCCTAATGCTAAAGACACCATGACTCAGATACAGGGCCCAGAGGTCCCTCAGCTGGAACTTTCCTGAAAGCCTCCTCCATGAGGGATAGCATTCATGATATCAGAAGATGCCATGCAAGCTTCCAAAGGAGGGAAACCACCAACAATTCCACCCAGCTATGGCATCTATGAACCACAAGAACCGGCATGACACTGTAACCTTAAGGGTGCAGTCGTGGCATGCAAACATGGCAGTAACCAACAGCTCTCTAATTGGACTTAATACCAGCTCAACAAGAGGGAAACCATACCTGGCACCAGAAACCTCGCCAACTACCCAGGGAGAGTGAAGTCATGGATCTTAGAGGAGATCCTAAATTCACCAGTTTACTAAACCAGCATAATCCCTAACTACTTTCGAAACATTGTCTATGCCTACAGATAAATTTGGTCCTGACCACTCATCAAAGAAACTTCTCGTTGCAACAGACAGAAACAACTATAGAAAACTATAATCAATCAAAATGCAGAATTATAGAGCCCAGTCCCAATGGATGCTTCTACAAAACACATCCTCACTAAGACTCAGGAAATGTTGTGGACAAGAGAGAGGAAAGGTTAAGAGTTAGAGATCAGGGAGTTTGCTGTGAGACTGTGTGAGACTGTATCTCCTATTAATGGCAGTCCCTACATCCATAAATTCTCACTAACATGTCAGTCTAAACATGAGCTGAGCACAACAATAGGCATGCTGAAGTGGACCAGGAAAGCCCAAGAGGCCTCACCCCTGCACAAAGAACTACAGGTGACTAAGAAATGTGGATAATGGGAGAAATAATCTTCTCCAGGGAGAGCCCACCAGCCAGTTATCCAATACCAAGTGGTCAGCCCTGAAAACATACATAAAGTAACATTATACAGATGGAACAGGTTAAACTTAGGATACTTACATATATACATATGCATATATGTTTTTATATGCATGTAACAGCAATTAACTAAAACAGAAACCAAGAATTTGAAAGAGAGCTGATGGGAGATGTCCTTCTGTATTTATGTTTCTCTTACTGTTTTTTTTTGATGAATAAAACACTGTTTGACTGATAGAGGCAGGAAGATAGGCAGGGTTAGGAGATGAGGAGAATTCTGGAAAAGGTAGGCAGAGAAGACAGGAAAGAGATGCCATGTGAGACCAGGAAGATAGGACGCGACAGGTGTTCTCTGGTAAGATAAGACCACATGGAAATACTTAGATTAATAGAAATGGGTTCATAATTAAGGCAGAGCTAGCCAATAAGAGGCCCTAGCCATTGGCCAACAGTCTAATAATTAATATAGCATCCGTGTGTTTATTTGGGGCTGAAGTGGTGGGACCTGGCGGGACAAGAAAAACTGCCAGCAACTGTTACAATAAATCTTTCCACCAAAAGCCACCTGAGCCCTACTGCCACGTAGGCACTTTCCGCCAGCTGCCCGAGTTCTGCCCACCCAGTTAGGGCCCCAAATAATACACAGAGACTTATATTAGGTTCAAATGCTGCTTGGCCAATGACTAAGATTTCTCATCTGTTAGCTCAGTCTTAATTATCATAAGTCTATATATTTTATAAGACTTATCTTATTTAGAATGCCTTCCATTGGCGTCCTCATCCCAGGATCACATGGTGACTCTGGAGGAAGAGAGAAGGGGCCCACTTCCTTCTTGCCCTTGTTTATATATGAGTCTCCCTATTATGTCACTTCCTGTGGATCACCACTTCTTTACTACATTTCCCAGAATCCTCCTTGACTCCTAGTCCTGTCCAACTTGCTGCCTCATTGGCCAAACAGTACTTTATTTATCATCCAATAAGATAAACACATACATAGAAGCACTTCCCCCATCAAGCAACAGAGGGCAAGGATGATTATATAGGAGGATATGGAGGGGGTAAATGATGTAATTATATTATAATCTCAAAAAAGCAAATAATTACAAATGAAAATAAAAGCTATGGGTGAGTATGCTATTTCACATATTTGAGTTCATTCATTTCTAATGGATTTTGTTTGCCCTATTGGAAGCATTGGTACCAACATATATAAGCCAATTATAATTTGTGCTTGAGTCTAAGGCTCTTTCTCAAGTGCTTTGGCATGAATTTACTTGGTAATGAAGTCTTATCTTTGGGGGATAAAGCTTCAGCATGACAGAAGCAACCACTAAGCATCTCAAGGACAAGTTCCTCATAAACATAAACTTCCTGCATCAGGGCAGGGCAGGTCTGCAAACTGAGAGGACCTCAAAGACACACACACACACACACACACACACACACACACACACACACACACACACACACGGTATCTGACAGGCACTAAGGGGCTCCAAAGACAAATGAAGCTCCTTCATCAGTCATTATGTTGCAACAGTTAGAAAAGCTGCAAGCATGGCCTTATCTGAACTTCTGTTGTCCCATCTGAAAAGTTGGGTCATATGGGTTTGTCTCTAGGGCACGTGATCCATCGTTCAGTGGTACAGGGTGCCTGCTGGGGCAAGCCCACCCCGACAGGGTCATCAGAGCTCCATGACCTTATGTGTAAGTTACCCAGCTGGTCCAGCAAGAAGCCCAGGGAAAAAGCAGACAATGCAGAAATAGCTCAGAAGGACAGACCCCAAGGTCCCTAAGGGAGTCAGTTGACTGTGGTAGTCTATTAATATAGCAGGGTTATTGGTGTATGGGCAGTACATCTGTTTGCTTTGCACATACTCCGTTTTGTGTTCTCTCTGGAGAAGGGCTCAGTGGACAGGGTGGGAAAGGGCAGCAAGAGGCCAAGAATAAACTGTCCTGGGTGAACCTTTTCCCACCCACAAAGAAGAGCTGCAGGAAGCATGCAGCCTGGCAGCCTGGCAGCCTGGCCCTGCTGACATCTTTGACCAAAGCCACAGAAATGCAGAGTGGAGCCCAATTCTAAGGCTCCCTGATGGAATAGAACAGCAAAAGGAACCGTCCCAAGAGGTAATGGAGCCCCAAAAATCCCAGGAGGAACTCACCTCTCCCTCTATAGGTTGAGGGGTGTCCCCAAAGAAATGCTAGCCCCTGCCACTTACTCACAAAGGAGAGGATGTATCTTACCCTTTGTCAATGAGAGCACACATCCAGTCAGAGTGATAGTGCATTGAGAAAGTTTCCACTCTGAAACTGTTGCAGATGCATAAACAAGAGATCAATTCCAGTGACTTCTCAGGCCCTCAGGGATTCCTACAGCTGGCTCTGCAAAACCACACCCACACCTGGCGAAGGGCACTTGATTCCAGGTTGTGGAGAGAACCTAGCTCCGCTCGTCTCAGCAGCCCTGAGCCTTGTGTGGTACTTATTTCTGGAATTTGCCAATGCTTTTGGGTCACTGTTGAGTGTTGGAAACTGCTACCACCAAAAGTATGGATGAGCAATGGCTTCTGATCCCTGCTGCTCACCAACCCTCAGCCTGTTGACTCTTGCATCCTTTGAAAAATCACATGGCCAAGTGTTCCCTGACCATTGACAAAGATGGTCTGCTGGTTCTTGCTTTAATCCACACCAAGGGGCATTTAACAAAACAAATAGCCTAAACATCCTCATCTCACAAAAGCCAAGGGGCCAGTCCATCCAGATTTAAGGACAGAAAACTACCTATGGCCTGAGATGTCAAGCACAGGAGCTTTTGTTTCTTCTGTAGTGAAGGACATTTTTGACATTTAAGAAAGGTTTGGTAATAACTTGATATCAGTGCTAACTTTCTAATTTTAATACTTGTATAATGCTAAAAAAAATTCTTGCTTTTTAGAAATTCCACACTGAACCTTTTAGGGACAGAGGGGATTCTGGGTAAAACTGGTTTTTTTTTTGTTGTTGTTGTTGTTTTTGTTTGTTTGGGGGTTTGGGAGGGTTTTTTTGGTTTGTTTTGTTGTTATTTTATTTTTTGTTTTTTGTTTTGGTTTTTTGAGACAGGGTTTCTCTGTATTGTTTTGAAGCCTGTCCTGGAACCTGCTCAGTAGACCAGCTGGCCTCGAACTCACAGAGATCTTCCTGCTTCTGCCTCCCAAGTGCTGGAATTAAAGGCGTGCACCACCAATGCCCAGCCTAAATGTGTAGCCCAGCCTGGCCTTGAACTTGTGATCCTCCTGCCTCTGCCTCCTTCAGCAAATCCTACTGGCATGTGCCACCACAACCGGAGAAACTAAGTTTTTTAAAACATATGCTTATGTATTTATTTGTACATATTATTGTAGGGGGTGTGTGTGACAACACATGTATAAAGGTCAGAGGACAACTTTTAGGAGTTGATTCACACCTTCCACCAAGTGGGTCCTGGGGATTGAACTCAGAGCATAAAGCTTAGCAGCAAACACCTTTACCCACTTAGCCTTGTTGTCAACCCTGGATAAGTCTTTCTATCACATGATTTGTACAAAAATGATATGGGAAAATAATGACAGTAACATGGGATTGGAGGTAGAGTTCAGTAGAAGAGCCTTGCTCAGCACATGCAGGGGCCTGGGTTCCATCTCCAGCACTGCAATAATGATGACAGCAATCAACAGAGTGTGCCCAAAGGGTAGGATGGGGCATGCATGTCCCTTTAACACAGCTGAGGGCTCCTGGAAAGGTGATATCTGAGACAGGAACTAGGGGGACTTCTAATAAAGCTGGAACAGGGTGACACAGGAATGTACAGTGTCTTAATTACTTCTCTATTGCTGTGATAAGAGGCATGCCCGAGGCAACTGATAGCCCTTAGGGGCTTACGGTTTCTGAGGGTCAGAGTCCGTGACCATTGTGGTGGGTAGCAAGGTAACTAGCAGACAGGTGTGATACTGAAACAGTAGCTGCGAGCTTGTGATACAACCTCCAACAAGAGAGAGAAAAACACTGGGGATGGTCCTTTAAAAACCTTAAAACCTGCCTTTAGTGACACGCCTCCTAATCCTTCCCAAACAGTTCCACCAGCTGCAAGTCAAGCATCCAGATATAAGAGCCTCTGAGAGCCATTCTCATTCAGACCACCACCTATAGAGACACAGTAACAGGAAATGACCAGAGCCAAGAACACTGTAGAGCCAGGGCCTACAAAAACAAACAAAAAGTGTTACAACAATCCAGATGTGTTTCCCAAAGAGGTCTGGAGACTCACACTACTGAGCTAGGCTATTCTGCACAAGACAGCTAGGGGAAATGTGGGATTTTGGTAATTTCCCTGAATTCTCAGAACAGTCATTCCCTCACTTAGCTTTAAATTCTCTCTTAAAGGGGCTGTGATTCTGTGTCATCCACTCTGTCTTCCTTCCCACGTCTGAGAAGCCATCCCTTTAGCAGCCCTCAGTGGCATGTGGACAGCCCTACCTACCTGCCAGTCCTGTGCTCAGGGTAACTGAGGACTAGGAGGCGTGTCCCCAAAGGTACAGGTGATGAGCAGTGGGAATGACCCAGGGTCCCAAGGAATAGTTCAGGTCGCAGAGCAGGCAGCCCCTTTCATTGAATACCTGGGAAAGATGGTGGGTGTGCCAGGCTGGAAGCAGCTGGCAAGAGAACAGACATGGAGTGTGGGCGTGGCCAGGTGAGGATGGAAAACCTGTAAGGACAGAGCAGGGAGCTGTTTGCTTCTGAGCTCACTGGGAAAAGAAGCCAGGAATGGAGGCTGTCACTGTGTTCCTCAACCTGGGGCAGGAACCCTGCAGGGGAATGTGAAGAGGCCACAGTGGGACAGAAGATGTCAAAAGACATTGGCCCGCAAGATCTCACATCTGGTTTCAGTCTTTTCCATAGGACTCCCCATCCCATACGGCACTCACTCTCCCCGAGTTATGGAAGCCCAACAAGCCAGTGTGCTAAAGATATGTGGACTGAATTCAAATTCATAGCATTGGCTTCCCTGAAGCCACCGAACCAGAGAGTAACCTAGAGCCACCTCACTACCCGTGAGAGGCCATCCAGTCTGGTCATTTTTGCCTCAAGATGTTTTTACGTCATTCTCCTGCTTAGCCTTCAGTGTCCACTAACACTTGCTTAAATGAATGGGCTGAGGGAGCGATTCCTACCAAGGTTTCAGGGGCAGATAACCAGGGCAGCTTTTCTCTGCGGCTGTATTTCTCGGCCTCAGTGCATGGTCGGATCTGCATTACTTTGTCCTTCACATTGAGCACCAGCTCACTGGCCCTTTCCATGTGGCCCTGCAGAAGCACGGAGACACTGAGCGAAACAGGGAGTAGTGAGCTGGCTGTTTCTGGAAGTCTCCATGGATTTTGGGGACGATGCCCTGATGTAATGCGGAGGGTAGGTTATGGACATTCCTTGAGGCGAATCTTGGCTGCATGGCCACATTCCTAACCAGTGAATAGGAGGCAGCATCCAGGAGGGGGTGGGCATTTTTTACTGGTTTTATTAGTAACCCTTCACTTCCTATCACTCAGGGGAGAAGGGGGTCTGAGGGAGGGGGCAGCAGACTTCACAGGGAAATTTTCTCTGGAAGCCGCAAAGGATGAAGGGAAGAATCCAAAAATAGTTTAAGAAATTAGTCATCTGTCTCCAAACTGTGTTCAGTTCCAGTTTTGGATTTCACTTTATGGGGCTTTAAAAACTGGACACACAGAATGTTTCCTAACCTCTACAATGGAGGTCAGAGTGGTCCATCTTTATCCCCCAAAGAAGAGGCAGTGTTCTAAGTGACTAAAATGTGGCAAACACACTTTCCATAACAGAAAACCATATTCTTGGAACCTGGAAAGTACTTGATTTTTCTACTTTTGTTAAGTTTGCCGAATCAAAGATCAATAATTAGGCGGTGTCTTGATTTTGCTTATTTAAAACAGGTACTACAGTTTGTGGAACACATTTTTGTAACATACACATAAACATTATAAGGCTAATATGTTAAACACATGTTTATCCATTAAAAAAAAATCCTGAAGGAGAATTAAAATGGGAAGACGATAACCAAACATTTGTCTTTTACTCTTTGGGACAGGAGCTTGTGTTGCATCGGCTGGTCACCAACTTGCTAAGTAGCCCAGGGTGGCCTTGAACTTAAACCCTCCTGCCTCCATTTTTCAAGTGCCAGCATCTAGTGCGTTATCTAAATAAATACTTCTGTCTTATTTCTAGGCCAACCGACTGCATGGGGATTTCAGGATAGCTACTTTTCACGTTGAGTTTGCATTGAAATGCGTCTTAAGCAACTAGGGTGTTTGGGGACTGGAAGGGAAAGCCTGCTGCAGACAGCTGAGTCTTTGGAGTCCTGTGAATGAATGATGAGTCTCCATGAGAGAGAGACTGAGATGAACGCCTGGGCACAGCCAGAGGCACAGCGAGGCTCCTCTGAATAACATGGGGACTGGGATTCCTCAGCTAGTGAGCTCTGGCTTGGTGCTGATGCCAAGCATAAAGTCCTATGGAAACATTCCTGTAAGCAGCATCTCATGGCAATGGGCAATGTGTCCCGCTGGGCTGATGGCTTGTGCAGACATGGTACACGGGGCCTGCTGACCCACAGCTTCTGCCTCAGTGGGTGCTTTGAGGCCTGAGACACACAAAATGCTCAAAGTTCCTGTGTCCTGGGAACTTCCTGATATCCTTTGACAGCAGCAGGCTCAAGCTCCAGGGCAAAGGAGACACAGAGGGCAGACAGTGGTAGCTGTTAGTGCCACCCTGGCAGCCCCCGAAAGAAACAGAAAACTCAGCTAAAGGATGCAGAGGGAAAACAGTGCTGGTCCCCATAGCAACCACAAAAAGACACACTTTCCTACTAGGTACTTCTTTACTCTGCAGACACAGACACAGGAGGACCTGACCATGGACTTCTGGGGACTTCCTGTGACTTCCGGTGGGAAAATTGCTATTCTCCCTACCAGGCTTGACAGCTCTTCCTCAGCTGGTCTTGTGTTTCCACCTAACCCACTCAGGACCCAGCTGGCACCGCTATATATTCTGGCATTCCTGGGCTGCTGCAGGAGCCAGGACAGAGAGAACGGGAAGAAAGAGTCCAGAGCCTGGCTCTGGAGTTGGAAAGTGAAGAATTGCCAGGGAAGACCCATGGAAAACTCCCTGTATCTGAGGCTTTTGACATAGGCAGGGAGATCTCTCAAGCCAGTCTTGTGGGGGGGAGGACACATTCCTACCTCATCTTCCAAGACTACATTTGGCTTCCTCCCTCTCTTCTTTCCTTCCTTCCTCCATCCATCCATCCCTCCTTTTTCTCCTATATAGCGTTGCCTGTAAATAGTAGATCTTTGTTGCTCACTGTACAAATAAGGTCTTCATAGTGTAAACAAGGTCATAATCTGGTCTGGGGCCATGTTGGACACTCCTAAAGCATCCAAATATATGAACCGATGAGGGCCACTCTCATTCAAACCACCCCAATGCTTGTTCATGTCTTTCTTTTTTGTGGCAAAGATCACATCTCTGTTGTGGGACTTTTCCTGGAGAGACACTAACACACATCACCGTTGAAACAGCAGAAGCCCGATTGACTTTGTGTGCGTTAACTAAGTCACCTCCACTCTGATCATTCTGCGCCTGCTCAAGATAACATGATCAGGTTGGAATTAAGCTGAATGGCTAAAGTTCATTTAATTAAATCATTCAGTGGGTAACCATCCATTTGAACTATGCTGGAAGCATTCGCTAACCATTGTGTCAAAACTAATAGTTGAAAAAGCCTTTGGTACCATCTCCCATAACCTAAGCACATATACAGTTTAAAGCATATTCTTTAAACATTTCTTATTTGCTTTGCCTACCACTGATGGGTGAAACATTTTAACAAGGTAGCATATTTTTGGTCATCATGAACAAAAGTTATTTCTTTAAAATGCAATAGAGAACTGGGAAGGTGGCTTATCCATTAAGCACTTGCTATCCAAGTGTGAGAACCCATGTTGAGATCCGCAGGAGTCCAGGTAATGCTGAGTAGAGACAGCCTGCCCATCATTCCAGCCTACGGTGGTAGAGACAGGGACTCCCCAGAGCAAGCTGGAAAGACAGCCTCGCCATGTCGGTGACCTCTGTGTCTGATTGTGAGGTCACACTCAATGAATAGAGAAAAGCAATCAAGGATGAGTCTCAACATCAACCTCCACATCTGTGCAAAAATATACATACCACACACACACACCTCCACATCTGTGCAAAAATATACACACCACACACACACACTTCCACATCTGTGCAAAAACATACATATCACATGTACACACACACACTTCCACATTTGTGCAAAAACACACATATCACACACATACACACACACACACACACACACACACACACACACACACACACCTCTACATATGTGCAAAAACATACATACCACACACAACAAAAGTTGGGAGAAGAAAAAATTAAATGGAGTATTTTACATTTTTTTATTCTTATGCTAGACTTGTGTAATTGCACCTGTCATGAGCATACACATTCTAGAACAATTATGAAGAATGGGAAAGAAATCAACTCTACAGCAATATTGATGTATTTGAACCATGTTATCTTTCAAGACGTTGCTATAGAAAGCCATAAATTTATTCAAGCGATGCTAAAATTGCTCAAAATTAGTTTTACAATGTGCCTTTGGGAACAGGTTTTAAAGCCTAATTATTTAAATTGATGTCATTCTATGGCCATGCTCAAAAAACGAAACAAGCCAGAGTGACCCCCACCTGCTTTGCACATGGTCTATGAAGTCAACCTGTATTTGTTCTGATGAGTTTCAGTTTCATTTTCTAAAAATAACATCAAATAACAGAGTGTGTATTCTTTTATAATAAGTGAGGTAAAAGTTGGGATTAAAAATACCTCAAATATAACCACACATGGTAAAGATTTGCTAAGAATGAAACCACTTAATGAATCTACTTAAGAGGAAGGGAATCAAAGCAATTATAAAAATGGAATTGCAAAAGTATCAAGTTTTCATCAAGTTCGGAAAGAAAAACTGACTCTGAGGGCTAACTATAAAATACCAAGGCCCCCTCCTCTCAACGGCTAACAGTAGTCCAAGTGTGAACTTCTCCAGTTGCTTGACAGTTTCTAGCAAAACAGCATAGATGTGTGTGTGTGTGTGTGTGTGTGTGTGTGTGTGTGTGTGTGTGTATAGTCTGTGTGTGTGTTATCTGAATGTGTGTATTATCTGTATGTGTGTGTTTTATCTGTATGTGTGTGTTTTATCTGTATCTGTGTGTGTGTTATCTGTATGTGTGTGTGATATCTGTGTGTGTGAACTGTGTGTGTATGCATGTGGAAGCCAATGGTTAATGTTGAGCGTCTTCCTCAACCACTTCACACCTGTTTTATTGCTTGCTTGCTTATTTATTTATTTATTTATTTATTTACTTATTTACTTATTTATTTATTTTTGTTTCTCTGTGAAACTGTCCTGGCTCTCCTGGCACTCTCTCTGTAGACCAACCTGGCCTCGAACTCACAGAGATCCACCTGTCTCTGCCTCCCGAGTGCTGGGATTAAAGGCACTACCACCCGGCCACACTTATGTATTAAGACCATGCCGGGGTCTGGCCTGTATCAGTCCCACGCTACAGAGGCCATCTATTCTGGACTGATGTCTGTGGGGCTGCAATCGGAACCAGTCAAACAGCCCCCGGCCCACCCCTGAGTGGGAGAGTGTGGATTGGGAGACTCCTAGCTGCCCAACAGCAATAAAGACAAGACAGAGATATCTTGTCATCTCAGGAGGGCTCTCAGTCCATGCTGGAGTCCACGGTTTATTCAAGTAGCCTCTTAAATAGCTTTCCAACAGTGGGGGTGATAGCAGAAGACATCTATTATCACATATAAAACTGATATCAAATATTTCCTTTAATCCTAGAGGCAGTCTTAGAAGCACGTACGCAAGCCCTCAGACATCCTACAAGGGCACATCTCGATAGCTGCTTACTAGTCTCTAGACACATTCCACCAGCCCCATGATGTGTGTGTGTCCACCCCGGGGACTAGGTCTATTGTTAAACAAAGTATGAACCTTTCCCCACCAAGGCCAGGCCTCTGGAGGTAAGCACCTGGCATCTGAAAGACAATGAGCTGAGGTTTGCACCCCAAAAATATCATAATCAATATTTTTGGGCCCCAACAAGACAGGATTTCTCACTGGCCAGCAAACCCCTAGGGATCTGGCTATCTGCCTTTCCAGCACCAGGATCATAGACGCACACTCCCATGCTCTCACATAGATGCTAGAGATGGAATTCAAGTCCTCATGCTCACATGGCAAGGATCTTACTTGTCTTTTAATCATGCAGTCTTTCTTAGAATTTTCTTTTGAGATGCCATACTGTAACTTAATTCATGCTCAAAGTTATGCATGGTGTCCTGGTATAAAACATATCATTTTATGTACTTGATCAACATAACTGTCCACCCACAGGAGACCGACACAGGTAAACTGGGAACACACTACCCAACCAGAAGGCAAGAATGTTGCTGAACAAAACAGAACAAAAATGTTTAGGAAGAGAGGGGCCCACCACACAGACACAGGTGGGACGTGATGGACAGTTACAGACATTAACTGGAAAGACTGTTCACCTGGGGCAGGGAGTGAAACACGGTGTTAGATAATGTCTTTAATACCAGCAACTAAGCAACATAAAGTCAAGTGAGAAGGAGACTGGTGGCTCAGGGGCTAACAGCACTGGCTGCCCCTGCAGAGGACCTGAGTTGAGTTCTAAGCACTCACCTGGCAGCTCACATTCATCTACAACCAGCTCCAGGAGACCACACAGCCTCTTCTAGCTCCTCAGGCATTGCATGCATGTGGTACTCATACACATAAAATAAAAATAAATAAATGTGGGCTGGTGAGGTGGCTCAGAGGTTAAGAGCACTAGCTGCTCTTCCAGAGGTCTGGAGTTCAATTCCCAGCACCCACATGGTGGCTCACAGCCATCTATAATAGGATCTGGTGCTCTCTTCTGACCTGCAGGCATACAAGCAAGAGTACTGTATACTAAACAAAGAAATCTTTAGAACAAATAAATGTTTTTTAAAACTTTGAATTATTTGATTTTGATGGTTTGGTGGTGTGTTTTGTCATCTTAGTGTTGGGGAAGTAGAGATTGGTGAGTCCCTGGGTCTCCCTGACCAGCCATCCTGGACTGCTTGGTGAGCTCCAGGCCATTGAGAGACCTTGGCTTAGAGAAAAGGGGGAGGAGTAGAGAGACTAGATGGGGCCTGATGTACTTGCACACACATGAGCATCACACACACACACACACACACACACACACACCAGACATGCACACACCACACATACACATATATTCACACATATACAAACACACACACATACACATATAGTCACACATATACAAACACACACACACACACACACACACACACATCTAGATACTTTCACACACACACACACACACACACACACACCCCACAGACACCAAAAACAAACACATACACACACATACATACACACAGGCCACACACAGATATACTCACACAGACACACACACACACACACACACACACACACACACACACATACACACACACATACAAACACATGCAAACACACAGACACACAGTGAAGGAGCTACACTTCTAGTGTTCACTTCCCAGCATCCTCATGGTGGCTCATGACTATCTATAACTCCAGTTCCAGGGGACCTGTCACCTCTTCTGGCCTCTGCTGACACCAGTCACACATGTGGTACACAGACATACATGCACGCAAAAAAAAAAATTCAACACATTTAAAAGTTATCAAAAGCCCAAATGTGGGGGCGCACGCCTTTAATCCCAGCAGAGGCAGAGGCAGGCGGATCTCTGAGTTTGAGGCCAGCCTGGTCTACAGACTAAGTTTCAGGACAGTGAAGGCTACTCAGAGAAACTGTCTTGAAAAAGAAAAAGAAAGAAAGAAAAGAAAAGAAAGTTATTTTAAAAAGAAAAAGAAAAAATCCTAATTTTATGCATAACTGTAAGACAAAAACATGACTCAAAGTCTGTGCCTTGAAGTCTTCCTGGGCTTCCTGTGTCATGGGCTGTGTGAGGCAGGGGTATGGCTGTAACACCAAGCCTTCTGTGCAGCCTGGTGTGATCAGAGACGGACAGGCTTAGCAGCTGTGACCATCACAGCACAGCAATGACTTGAGCCACTACTGTGACCTGCTTAGCATCACTGGTGAGGTTTCTCCCCAGTCTTTACCGTCTGCATAATCCACCAAGCACACAGATATTTTTGGTGAGGGAGCCAGCTCTCCGTGTGCAGGAAGGGAAGAGGACACATAGTCAGCTATTCCTTCATCTATCCTTTCTTCGAAGGCAGCTAACTGGAACAGGCTACATAAAGGTAGCTCAGGAAGCCCCCACCTGCTTGAGGAGAGAGACCCCAGGCAATCCCCCAGACCAGGAGTGAACTAGGACAAAGAGAGTGTGACATGATTAGCAGCCATTGGACTGCAAAGTGGGAAAGTCTAACAGCAGCCAGTGGGAACCAGCTGGCAGACGGTCAAGGTCCATAACTAAGCAAGCCAGAGTCACGGGCGAACAGAGCCGAGGTTTTCAACTGCTCCTAACTGGGTGGGTAACACAGCAGCAGTGTGTAATTCTCCTCAGGTGGACCAGGGTGGTCACACCAAGCATGCCAATCTGTAATATGCCTAGGGAATTAACCATTCTCACAGCAATGGCCTCAGCTGATGTCCAGTGCCTGTCACAGCCCTCTAAAAACCCCTCGACAAGGAAAATGAACAGCTTTCTCTCTCGGCAATTCCTGCTCTTGGGAGTTTCTCTCACTTCTCTTTAACTTCTCACTTTTCTGTAGTGCCCCTTAATAAAGCCTGTTTCTCCTTTGCTTAATCCAGGACTGTCCACACCTTTACTCACAATTAGCACGAGACAACAGACTTGAGAGTCACTGTCCAGATCAACCTGTGTCTGCCAACCTAAGCTCTCGGCTCAAGCACCACAGAGCTGAGAAAGATCCTGTCCCACTTTCAACAACCCCGTATGGCTCTCTTTGGGCAAAAGAAACTTTTCTAATTTATGCAAATTTCAGTATGAAGAGAGAGAGAGAGAGAGAGAGAGAGAGAGAGAGAGAGAGAGAGATAGAATAGCAACAGAAATAGCCCAGAATAAAGCAAGAATAGAAACAGCACAGGCAAAATGAATCCCAGGCTCCTGGGAAGAAGTTGGCCACTGTCACTACCTGTGTGGACTTCTAAGTGTCTGTCTCCTTTTAGCTTTGGGGAATACTAACAATAACAGTGCAAGGCTCATCACTGTAGTGAGCTCAGGGGTGAAAGCCTCCTTCATGGGGAAGCCTTGTGCTTTTATCCTTATCAAAGCCTATGCTGACTGTGAAAATAACCAAGCTGTCCACTTGATACAAGCTAGAGTTATAGGAGAAGAAGGAACCACAATTGAGAAGATACCTCCATAAAATTGTCCTATAGGCAAGCCCATGGGGCATTTTCTTGATTAGGGATTGATGTGGGAGGGCCCAGACCACTGAGGACAGTTCTACTCCTGGGATGGTGGTCCTGGGTTGTGTAAGAAAGCAAGCTGAGTAAGCCAGGAGGAGCAAGCCAATAAGCAACACTCCTCTACGGCCTCTGAGTCAGTTCCCACCTCCAGGTTCCTGCCTTGAGTTCCTGCCCTGACTTCCCTGGATGATGGACTACAAGCCACAAGATGAAATAAACCCGTACCTGCCCAAGTTGCTTTTGGTCAGGGCTGTGTGGTCAGCAGCAAAGTGCTGATGTTAAATAGAAACCCTAAGACGGTATCTCAAGTAGTTCAGGCTAGCCTTGAACTCAGTATGTAGCTAAGCATGTGTGTAAAGATTCCTAGTGTGAATCACCATGCCTGATCTGTTTGGTGCTGGGGGTCGAGCCCAGGGCGCCTCACATGTGTTAGGCAGTCACTCTACCAAGTCAGCTGTGTGCCCAGCCCTCCCTGGTAGCTTTTCACACCCTTCTGCTGTTGCCTTGTCTCTTCGTTGACATGCGATGTGATTTGATTTCCTGCAGTCCATGGAGAAATAGTGGTTATTTTCTGTCTTTTGGTTGCATTCTTCCTTGACTGTGTTGGTGCTCCTGTCCCGTTTCTGGGGGAGTAATATGCTAATGACCATTAGTGACTTGCTAAGAAACCTGTGAGAAAGGGCAGGTTGTAGGGGACAACAGTGGTTTTAGCCCAGGGCTGTAGTCTGGAAGGACTTCTTCACCTGTCTCTGTGGTCTTGTCCAGGGGTATGGGCCTAGGTGGTCAGCTGCACATTTCTGAGGACAGCTGGGACACAGAGGCAATCAGTGGGGCATGAGGATTGCCTTAGGACACTCAGGATGCTTTTCACCGAGACCAAGAATCGTCCTCTTCACTTGCAGCCTGGTTCCCCTGCAATGTCAGATGTGGACACTCCAGGCCAGGACCTTTGATGGGATCCTAGACTGTCTTGCTACCATTTTGTTGTTGTTTGTTTCGAGACAGGGTCTCAAACAAACAAACAACTTAGAAGCTGGAAATGAGCCCTGGAAGTTGAGTGATGGTGGCATGTCTCTGTTTAAGTAGAAATGTATTGTTTGGCAGCTATCCTTTTTAAAGTATCTGCATATCTTCAATGAAAACAGCAGAAAAGAAAGTCAGCTAATGCTCTTTCTCGGCTATTACTCATTCGTTTGGGTCATTTTTAATTGGCTGCCGGGGAAATTAATGACTTTAGAACCCTGATGTGTTTTATAAAATACTAACATTCACATATTTATTTTAGGCTTGAGGTTTTTTGTTTTGGCGTAGTTTGGCTCCTTGATGGTTTTGTTTGTTTTGAGATGGGGATCTCTCCATGTAGCTTAGCCCTGGCCAGCCTGGAACTCCCTATGTAGACCAAGCTGGGCTCAAACTCACAGAGGTTGGCCTGCCTCTGCCCCCCTAAGTGCTGGGATTACTGTGTCCCACATACATGTTTTAAAAGTTCCAATTCATTTTAACACTTCAGCCATATAGTTGTGAACCTGTAATATTTTAATACTTAATACCTGAGTACACAGTTTTTAAAATCATGGATTAGAAAGTCAGGTTGGAAAATGAAAAAGATCAGTTTGGGATTTCTTCAGAGACACAAAACTGACTAAAATCACAGGCAACAACAGTTGTGCTGACAGAGTCCCACGCAGCACAAGAAAACTGTCTTCAAGCAATGGTAATGATGTCTTCCTGTGGAGAAACAAGCTGGAGCGAGGCTGGGCTACCCCAGGGATGAGGTCAGCAATGACGTCATTGTGTCACATGGCAGGAGGAGCTTGTGCCATGGCATGGGTTGCTGCTTGCTAGAGAAGCAGCCAATGTTGAGGGCTTCCCTTACGTCATCTCATGAGGACATTTCTCAGTAGGAAGCAATTGCCTGTCTCAGACTCGGAGTTGATCTGCGGTGAGTCACTGTGGTGGGAGGAGAGCAGCCCAGCAGACCCTCCACCTTCGTCTCTGGCTCCTCAGGCTGTGAGTGCTGCCTCAGATCCACCCACCGCCAGTTGTTTCAGGTTTTCACTATCAAAAGGACCTCCTGAAAAGGAGGAGAACGTGGAAGAAGTGTTGGAGTTCGAGTGCGGAAAGTCTTACCCACTTCTGGATTTTGAAGTGTCTCAAATCAGTCCAGTACAAAGAAACCAACAACCTGCAAGCTGAGACCGCGACCAGGGGCAAAGCTCTGTCGCTGCATGGAGGACAGCCCCTCTTTCATCCTGAGGCTGCCTGCAGGGCAAGCAGAATGTCAGCCTCCCCAGTCTCTGTCCAGCAAATGTTGCTTACACAGAAAAGGGGCTTTTGTGACTGCCGTGAAGGGACGGGGCTTGCTGTGAGGAGCTGATAACCCTGAGCTGTCTAGGTGGGACATAAAGCTGTCTGTCACAAGTGTGCTCGCACAAACGCTGCAGAACTGCCATGTGCAGGTGGAGGCAGGGGTGGGACTGGTGTGGCCAGAAGCTAAAGAATGCCGGTACAAATGGAAGAACCTACAGAGAACAGAGCCCACTGCGCCCTTCATCTGTCCCAACCCTCCTTCTTTCCTTCCTTCTTTCCTTCCTTCCTTTCTTTCCTGTTGTTTTTTGTTTGGAAGGGTTTTATGTTTATGTGCACACTGTTTTTTTGTTTTTGTTTTTTTTTTCCAGATAGAGTCTAACTTCATAAACTTCATATCCCAGACTGGCCTGGAACTCTTAACGCCCCTGCCTCCACCTCTCCTGAGTCTTGATTACAGCATGGCCTCTACACCTGGCATAGTGCCTTGGCTTCATCCTGATGAGCACAATGTTGAACTTCTGGCCTCCAGGGCTGTAGGAGAAGGCATTTCTCCCTGAAATACCATCATGCAGGCAGGAATTTGCTATGGTAGCAACAGGCAACTAACAAATTTATACCAACATGACATCTCTCCCATTACTAAATTAAATTATGGACATTAAAAAGAACTAAAACTGAAACTGAAACAGGTGTTTAGAATATGCAGTTTTCATATAGTTTTTTTTCTCTCTCTCTCTCTAGATGCTGGGGATGTGGCTCAGTTAGTAGAGCCTTTGTCTAGCATTCACAAAGCCCTTGGTCCCACCCTGGAAGCACATAAACCAGGCATGGTGGTACACACCTGTAATTCCAGCACTCGGGAGGTGGAGGCAGGGCCTCATCCTCTGCTCTACAGTGAGTACAAGGCCAACCTGAGATACATGAGACCCAGTCAAGGGATAAAAAATGGAAATGGGAGGAACAAAAGTTAAGAGTGAGATTGGAAGGGAGCGGAAGGGAAAGATAGAAAAGTTATTTCTTTGGTGCATAAGGGCACATAAGAGCTGGCCTGTGACTTTGTACCAATGTCATTTTCCTGGATGTGATCTTGTTCTCTATTGTGCAAGTTGTTGCTACCGGAAGATGCTGGGAACTGAGCACAGCACTTTCCTGCACTGTTTGTGTGACTTCTTATGAGCCAATATTTACTTCAAACTTTTAGGAAGTTACATAGAACATTCATCTGGTCTGTCTTTTGCCCCCACCCCTACCCTAAGCCTTGTGTAGAGTTGAGTTGAACAAGTGGAGAATGAAATAGTCTCTTTGCTTCTAGGGAAGGAAGCCACAGTGGTGACTTTAGGGGCCATGGAGAGATTGAAGATCCCATTTTCCAGAAGCAAAAACATAAGGTAGACAGGAAGTAGGGGCTGTGGTGACCATGTGCCAGTGATGGGGACACATGAGGACCTCTCTGTCCTCCTTGCACTGAGGTTATTGTAGTTAACAAAGCAGTTTTCACACTTGGCATCTGAGGCAGTAGAACAAAGCCATCCCTGCCCCAATTGTCCCAGCCTTTCCATCTGAGATGACAGTGTCTCACCTGGAAGTGACAGGAGAAAAAACCTGGGAGTCTGGTCACACAGAGCTTCTGTGGAGAGAGGGCCTTCCTTCCACGGTGAGATGCCAGCTGGAAAACAGAAGAAACAAGTATTGCCAGTCCCCAAAAGCACAATAAAACCAACAGTGAAGCTGCTGAGCATGGAAGGAATACAGTATACCAGGAAAGAATGGTGCCCTTCTCTTTGCCCCAACACTGCGAAGACTTGCCAAAAAGTGATACCCGTGTGGCCACTTGGATTTTCAAAAAGATTTATTTCATTTTTGTCTATGTGTCTGTGTATGAGAAAGTATATGTCACATTGTTCAGGTAGCTGAGTGCATGCTGGGTGATGAACAAGGTGTTCATGACTTCTGAATAGAAGTCCAGTCTTTTAAAATAGGATACTTGTGCTTACTTATTAATGTCCATAGGGAAGCTAGCTGAATGCTTGATTGTTAGTCTCTGGATGTCTCATTAAGGCTGAGAATAGAATGACTTGGTTTTCTATTAAGATTTTCCTCTAACTCATTCAGTAATGTTTGCCAGGTTTGTCTGCACAGCTCTGTTCTCCACAAGACAGTCAAGAGTCGCTGAACAACGGGAATGTGTTCTGAGACAGCATCGTCTCTGTACCAACTTCAGTGTGCTTTCACAACACAGCAGGCTGGAGCAGGCACTGGATGTCACCTCTCAAAGCAGTCAAGAGCTGCAGAACCATGGCGTGTTTACAGCCGCTGCCAGCTGCTGAGGCCCACTGTTTACAGGAAATTCTGCCCTTAGCGGGAGGACAGTAAAATAAGACTGAAAGGAGAGCAAAGATATCAGCCAGGAGCTGGCAATGTGGAACGGATGCTGGAAAGCCTGTGTAGCACGCGCAAAGCCCTGATGTTCTACCCCCACCATCCAATAAACCAGGCATGTGGTGCACACCTGTAATCCCAACACTCGGGAGGTGAAGACAGGAGTTCAGTGTTCTCCTTGACTGCATAGAAAGTTTGAGAATACATGAGTCTCTTAAGATGGGGTCTGTCGCTGAGCCTGGAGCCAGGCTGGTCGGTAAGCCCAGTGGTCATCCTAGTTACATGAGACCCTGTCTTTAACAAGAAGAATATAAACAACAACCAAAAAAGAAACACATAAAGATAGTTGCCTGTCAGTGTTACCAAGTGCTGTGCTCTGCACACAACTGTATGTTTGTGCTCCTGAGTGGAGACACAGTCAGGGATCTAGAATTAACATCAACATAGTGCACACATGCACATACATATACATACACACAAGCACATATACACAGACACACACATATATACAACAGATATATACACATACACACAGAGAGACATGCATTGACACACATGCACACATACACACATTCACACAGATGTTTTCACACAGACACACACACACACACACACACACACACACACACACACACGTACATACATACATGCATACACGCGAGAGGGGGGATTTGACGCTAACTTTCCCACGGCTGTGACAGCTCCGCTGTCGTCTTACAGGCCCATCCTCATATGTGCGTCCTCAGTTTTGGTAACGCCACTATGGCTCATCCTGCGCCATGCTCTTTCTGCCTTCCTATCAGGTTATTATACAATGCACTGTTCCATTTCTGACATGAATCAGGATGCCGCTCATTTCTGTGGTGAATTTTATGGGGGCTGCTGGGGAGATGCTCAGTAGGCAAGTGCAGTCGCTGCACAAACATGAGGACCTGGGTTCAGATCTTCCGAATCAACGGTAAAAAGCCAAGCATGGCCCATGGCTGTGCACTCTTGTAATTCCAGTGCTGTGGGAAGCAGAGCTAGGGTGACCACCGGGCTTACTGACCAGCCTGGCTCCAGGCTCAGCAACAGACCTCACCTCTCTCTCTCTCTCTCTCCCTCCCTCTCTCTCTCTCTCTCTCTCTCTCTCTCTCTCTCTCTCTCTCTCTCTCTCTCTCACACACACACACACACACACACACACACACACACAGAGTTATTGGATACCATAGCTTTAATCAGTCCCCTGATGTCCCCCATTTCCTCAGGATTTGCTGTCTCTTTTATTACAAGTGTCAAATTTTAGCAAATCGAAAACAATACACATGTTGACATTTAGTATTGTGCTGTAGTAAATACACTGAAGGGAGAGGAAACATCTCTCCCTTGTAAAAGGCTACTTCCCTGAATATTTCAGCAGTTTCTGTCTACCCTCACCTTCGAGTGAGATTGACTTACCAATTTCTCCTTCTGCTGCTCTCTTCCCATTTGACATCAGGTTTCTGCTTCTGCTGTTGCGTTAACGCCAGGTGTTTGATTTGTTTGGCTCTTTGGCATTTAGGACATAGGATAAAAACATATTTTCCCTGAAGGTTCTGTGCAAAGCCTCTGTAAAATCATTTGGTGAGGTGATGCTTCTCATCCAATTGCAGGAGCTGTGCCAGGGCTGCTGCCAATCATTTTAGTGGAATATTTAGTTACTCTGTGTCTTCTTGACTTGATTTTTGGCAAGACAGAGCCTCCTTGCATCTAAGTCACACCTCTGGAACTATTTTACCACTCTCTGGTGGGAGGGGCAGTGCCTTTTTTCCTTTTTTTGTTTCCTCAATCAAGCTATCAAATCTGTCTATTTCTGTAGCCCCTTCAAGGAATTACTATACTACTGAATGGTAGTTCCCCCAAAGATTGGCCCATGCCTTGATCCCCCCAGAAATGGTGAATGTCACTGCATTTATAGAAAATCTTTGTAGATTGTTCTAGTTTGCATCTCTGCTGAGAGGATATAATGGCCAAAGCCAACTTATAAGTGGGAAGGGTTTCCTGCAGTTTCTAACTCCCAGATCATAAACCATCCCTTGAGGGAAGTCAGGGCAGGAGCTGAAGGCAGGAACCTGGAGACAAGAACTAGAGCAGAGGCCATGGAGGGGAGCTGCTTACTGGCTTGCTCCTCATGGTTTGCTCAGCCTGCTTTCTTATAGAACTCAGGACCGCCAGCCCAGGGGTGGGCGGGTTCTCTCTCATCAATCATTAATCAAGAAAATGCCAGAGCCATGGAGGACACCGATGGCTCCCCACAAGATTTCTTGGTCTGAGGGGAATCACAATCGACCAGGAGCAGTTTGGCCATACCAAGTGCTGCCTGGGGTTTCTAGGCCCAGGCATACAAAAGAAGAAAAGCATCACCTCCACACCACACCTTGCAGCTGGGGTGGGAAAGACTCAACCAAACACCACCAGTGACCAAACCAAGAGCCCTGGTGCTGGGCAGTCAGGCACCACCATTCCTGTGAGTAAATACAGGGCAGGGAAATGGAAAAGAGAGAGACAGAATAGTTCACGGACTGGGGAGATAGGTGGATCTGGAGAGGTGAGAATGGTAAGAAACAGGTTGGCATGAATGGCCAGCTGGCCACCTGAGTCCAAGATGATGTTCGAGCCTGGGCTATTGCCAAGGGCCAGTCTTAGTCGGAGGCCCTGAAGCAGCTGAGGGAGCCTGTATTGATTGATGTCTGTGACTCTTGTTGTCACTGAAGGGCCTGTGGTCTGGGACACCACCTGGGGTCATGTTAGTTTCTGAGGGCCATGCTGCCTCAGGGGCCTTGCCAGTCTGGGTGACCTGTGCTGCCACCTGGAACCATGGTGATGTCCTAGCCTGGGCTGTTGCCAAGGACCATGTGTGAGTCTGTGGTCCTACTGCAGCTGGGGTCTGTGTTGATGTCCCGGCTCATGTTGCCATCAAGGGTTCCGAGGATGTGCAAGGTGTGACTTCAGCCTGTGGTCACGCTGGTGTCTGAGGACTGGGCCACTTCCGGGTCCAGGCTGATTTGAGTGGCCAGGGCTGTCACCTGGAGTCATGGTATCATCCCAACCAGGGCTGCTGAGAGCCGTATCTGGGTCCATGGCCCTGCTGTAGCCAGGGTCTCTGTTGAGCTCCTGAGAGCATTGAAGCCTGTACTGATTGATGTCAGGGTCTGAGCGGCCATCTGGGACCATATTGGTATCTGAGGGCCATGCAGTGGGGACAATCAATCTAAGTGACCTGTGTGTCACCTGGGACTACAGTGACATCTGGGCCCAGGCTGTTGCCTAAGATCATGTCTGGGTCCATGGTCCTACCATAGCCAGGGTATGTATTAATGTCTGTGGCCCACAGGGGCCATGCTGGTCTCAGTGGCTTGCACTGTCACCTGGGACCATGGTGTCATCTGGGCCAGGGCTGCTGCTAAAAGCCATGTCTGAGTCCATAGCCCTACAGCAGCCAGGGTCTGAGTTGATGTCCGTGGCTCCTGTTGCCACCGAAGGCCATGTGGATGACTGGAGTCTTGTTGGCTATCTGAGACCATGGCAGGGCCAAGGACCATGCTGATGCCACAAAACGAAAGACTCTGGCAAATGCACACACGTACAGAGGACAGAATTACTGATGCTAAGCATGACAGGAAGTTATCAGATCAGTGGAGGTAGAAAGGCAGAAAGGAGAAAAGGGAGGCTACAAACAGCCAGAAAAGGGTAAGAAACAAATGAATGTCTTGATTACAAATGGATCAAGCATTACAGTCAAAAGACAGAGAGGGTAAAGGTGCCTGTCACCAAGACTGAGCCCTGAATTCTATCCCCAGGATCTACATGGTGGAAGGAGAGAATCAACTCCTTTAAGTTTTCCTTTGACCTCTGCATGTGAGCTGCAGCATGTACACACACACACACACACACACACACACACACACACACACACACAGAGAGAGAGAGAGAGAGAGACAGACAGACAGACAGACAGACAGACACAGACAGACACGCACACAATGTAATAATAATAATAATAATAATACTTTTAAAAAGAATATTGTTTTTGATCCAAGGATATGCTTCCTACAAGAAACCCATGCTAGAATTTTATAAGTGTGTGGTGTATGCCCATGTGTGTTTTCGTGTGTGTGTGTGTGTGTGTGTGTGTGTGTGTGTGTGTGTGTACACATGTGGAAGCCAGAGACTGATGTTGGGAATATCCTAGATCACTTGAGAACAGAGCTTGTCTATATGGTTAGTCTAGTTTGCCAGCTTGCTACAGGACCCTCATCCCCATCTTCCAAGCACTGGAATTACACATAGACTGCCACACCCACCCAGCGTTTATGTGGGAGCTGGAGATCCAAAGTTCCTGCTTGCACAGTAAGCACTGTAGCTACTGAGTCATCTCCCAGCCAAGAAACCCACATTAGTTTTGAGAAAACACAGACTGAGGGCAAAAAAATAATAGTGCTCCCCACTCCCACCCCTGCACAAATGATAACAAAGACCAGAGATGTTCAAGTCAAAACTGTCAAAAGACAAAATGTCATTATTAAATGATAAACTAGTCAAGTCTTCAAGAGAATGTGAATACATGCACACCCAGTACTGGAGCACACAAATACAAGAAGCCAGCATTAGTGGGTCTGAAGAAACACGCTGCAAAGCAACACCGGGGAGCTTCACATAGAGGCCAGGTACACAGAAAATTAATTCCAAGAAATTAATTCCAGGAGATACTGGACTTAAGTTGTACATTCTTATTTTAAAGATGTGTTTGCTTTGTATTTATGTGTATGTGTGTGTGTCCACATGTGTGTTTTATGTATATATGCACGTGTGTGTTTGGGTGCCCACAGAGGCCAGAAGAAGATGTTAGATTTCCCTGGAGCTGGGGTTCCAGTCTCCTGATGCGCATGAGTCAGGTGCTGTAGAGTGAGAACACTGAAACTCTAACCCATCTCTCCAGCACCCCAACTTCTTATTTCATTTTTAAATTTTTATGTGCATGTGCACAGCACACACACAGCACAGCTCCTGTGGGGAAGACAGAAGACACCTTGCAGGAGTTGGTTTCTGCTTCTGCGATGTGGCTCCTGAGGTTTGAACTTGAGTCATGAGTCTTGGCAGCAAAAGCCTTCATCTGGTGAGTCACCTCGCAGGTCCTTGGAACTGCACTTTAAACCAAATGGCCCTAATGACGTGTCCAGAACATTCTGTGAAGCAGCAACAGGGACATGCTCTTCCCAAGCACGCAGCCTAGTCTCCAGTGTTCTGAAGCCGTAAACTGTCTTATTTAACCGAATCCTTCAGGGAGGGAAACACACACATTCTTGTTCTGTTTGATGACAGTGCACCAGGGCTAGCTGGCTTGCCAGCGAGTGCTCAGTAGTTGCGGCTTTAAAGTTCTTCTTCATCATAGCAGTCATTATTTAAAAAAATAAAATAAAACAAAACCAGAGCTGGTACTAAAATCATGAAGAAAGCCTAAGAGTTTCCAGCAAGAACCTTTCCAAGAAGAAGATGCCAGCTTGCTCCACTTATATCAGCATTTGACAGGAAGCTCTAGGCAGAGGGAGCCACCAAACACGATGCATAAACCAGGAAACAAACAAAAAATAAGCACTTAAGTCACAAAAGAAGAATTAAAAGCATCTCTATATACATAAGATGCGACCCTATGACAGCCACTCCCCCAGAGTCCACCAAAGGCAAAAATCCTCAGAACTAGAGAATTAATTCAGCAAAGCTAAGAGAACAAAATCAACATGTGAAAGCCAGTGACTTTTATGAACCATGTGCAGCCTTTGTTTGTATTTTATTTGTGTGTGTGTATGTGTGTGTGTGTGTGTGTGTGTGTGTGTGTGTGTGTGTGTGAGAGAGAGAGAGAGAGAGAGAGAGAGAGAGAGAGGGCACAGTGGGGGTGGGACATGCACAGCAGTGTGGAGCTCATCAGGAGACAACTTTGTGGAGTTCGTCCCCTCCTTCCACCCTTTTGGGTTTCAGGGAGAGAACTTCAGGCTTACACTGCAAGCGCCTTTACCTGTTCAGCCTTCTCGCCAGGCCACAGAGGCTAGCATCATTTTTTATACATTAGTAACAACCTAACTGAAAAAGAAATCAAGAAACAATGTCATTTATAATAGCATCTGTAAAAATACTACAAAATACCTAAGGAGAAAAATAGCTAAGGAGGTAAGAGGTCTGTACCCTGAAGATCCTGAAAGAGATGCAAGTAAATGGGCTGATACCCTGGAAAGTGAGCCAGAAGGGTTGATGTCAGGTGGAGCTCAAGCGTTACAAAGACACAGCTTAGTTTATGAGAAATGCTGCTGCCCTTTGTGTGTTCCCTCAGCTCTGCAGAATTCATTTCCTCCTTCTGAGAGTATTCTCTTTGGTGGACTTGGGAGTGGCCACGAATGGGATCATATCATCTACAAAGAGAGCTGCTTTTCAGTGTGTGTGTGTGTGTGTGTGTGTGTGTGCGTGCGCGCTCCAGTGTGATTCAAATGTTGATTTGTTTGTTTACTGGGTTATGCTTTTTGTTTGTTCGGTTATTGGGAAGTCCAAAGACATCCATTTGGAGAGGTTACCAAGGGTCTTGTTATGTTGCTCAGGCTGGCCTTGAATTTTTAAGTTCACACAATCTTCCTGCTTCTGAGAGAGCTGAGACCCCAGACCTGTGCCACCATGTCTGATTCCCATAATACTGTTGACAAAAATAGAAAAAAAAAACTAATTCTGAAATCCCCATGGAATCATAAAGACACAGACTAGTGAAAACAGTTCTGAGGGAGGGAAAGTAGTTGGAAGAGTCACACTTACGGAAATTATATCAGGAAGCTATAATGATCAAGGGAGCACGGCCGTGTCACAAGAACGGCTATGCACACACATGCAGACCGCACAGGCCACACACATGCAGACCACACACATGCAGACCGCACAGGCCACACACAGGCCACACACAGGCCACACACATGCAGACAGACCGCACAGGCCACACACAGGCCACACACATGCAGACCGCACAGGCCACACACAGGCCACACACAGGCCACACACATGCAGACCACACACAGGCCACACACAGGTGGGCACAAAAGTCTTTAGACAGACACAAAGACAAGCAGTGTTGTAACTTAAAAAGCAGCACAAGAGAGAAAGACAGAGCTCACATGGAAGGGGTTTTTATTAGGGGAAAGGGAATGGGAAAGGCAGGGGGGAGGGGGGAGGCCAGCCTCTAGAGACAGGAGCAGCAGAAGAGAGAGAGGGAGGGAGGGAGGGAAGGAGAGACAGAGAAGCAGAGAGAAAGAGAGCTGGGTGGTGGGCAGGGGCTTTTTAAAGGGGGATGTCGTGAATGTGCACAGGCCGTGGGTGCCCTTAGTGGGGCAGCTGAGTGCATATCCTGTCAGAACCCCCAAGGGCAGGCCAGTACAGACACCCGAATACTAACAGGCAGGCTGCTGAAGGCAAAAGTGAAGGTTCTGACTAAGGCTCAAGTCTGTGACCTCAGAATCATATCTATACATGACCCACACAAAAGTGGCACACTGCCAAGACTGTCTATATAACAGATTTCATCACTGTTTACTTGTGGGTTTCTCCAGCATCCAGTGTCAGCCATTTGGGGCTGACTCATCCTCTCCCTCCAGTGTCCAGCCTTAGCTATCTTGGTGCGTGAGGGACAGCCACATCAGCCAGTGCGGTGGGCCGAGGAGAGGGGCTCGGTCGGCAGCACTGCTCCTGGGAGACCGTCTGCAGCCTGCAACCCAGATGAGCATCAAAGGTAGCTCCAGATCCGTGCTGCTCCACCTGCCACCCAGCTTCCTGTTGTACAAGTCCCTAGGGGAGAGTGACCACTCCACACACACTATCAGCATCCTTTCTATAAAGAATGGGATGCCTCTGGGGAGGTGACTCCGTGGTCAAAGCATCTGATGGACAAGGGTAGGGACCTTCGGTAGGGTCCCCAGGACCCACGTAAAAGGCCAGGCATTATGGTGCACACTGGAGAGACAGAGTCAGGCGGGTCTCAGGGGCTCACTGGCCAGCTATGGTGAGCTGCAATTGAGAGACCCTGCCTCAAAAAATAAAATGGAGAACAATAGAGTAAGACATCTGATGCTCACCTCCAACTTGCATGTGAACACACATATGTTCACATACAGAAACAGAGAGAGAGAGAGAGAGAGAGAGAGAGAGAGAGAGAGAGAGAGAGAGAGGGAGGGAGGGAGGGAGGGAGACTAGAGAGGTATGATGGTTCAGAACAGAGGCAAGCAGGGTAGCTAGTCCATTCTGTCTCAGTATTCAAAGCCCCCACATTCCCTGCCCAAATGGGAATTTGGTGACCCTAAGTTGAGATGCTGATGGCAGATGCTGGAGAGAGAAGTACCTTACCACAGAGGAGGTCGCCCACCATATGCAGACCCTGGGCTTGGGCCCCAGAGCCCCTTCCCCATGGTTTCAGACAGAGATGGTTGAGTATTTGCTAGCAGCTGTACTACTCACTGGGATATGGAGGGAATTTTAAGGGTTTTTTTTTCTCCATGAGATCAGAAGAATGTGGACTTCCCAGCTCTGAGAAGACAGCAGGGATGAGAGGCGAGAGAAAAACAACAACTTTCCTGGTCACACAATTACACAAAAATCATAGATGAGACAATTGAAGCCCAGAGAAGTCAAGCAACTTTCTCAACGTCACACAGCTTGTAGGAGACACCACAGCTCCAGAACACATTCTATCCTCAGTCACACAGCACACAGTCTTTCTTGTGGTTCATTGTTAGGAATCCTAACAATGATTAAAAAACAAACAAAAAAATCTATAGAAAACAAGTTCAGAAACCTATGATGTACAAAACCAAATAGTGGATTTTTCAAGTGAGACTTGGGCTGAGTATCAAATTTCAAAGAAGAAATTTATGCAACATAACGTCTATGATGGAATCTAAGAAAATACAGCAACTATTACCAATAGGCCAATTACCACAAAGATAAGGTGACTATGTTTGAGCGAAACAAACAACCAAAGAAGAGGTTAAGTTTGGAGGAGGATGCAGTGTGGGGTTCAGAGGTAGTTGGGGGTAGTGAGGGGTGGATGCCATCAGAATACATTGTGATGCATGTGGGAAGTTCTCTAAGAATGCAGGAAAATACTTTTTTTAAAAAATACAAGCTTTGGGAGCTATAAAATGGCTTAGCAGCTAAAAGCACTGGCTGCTCAAGGACCCAGGGTTCAGTCCCCAGCACCCACACAGCTCACAACTGCGTAACTCCAGCTCCCAGGGATCCAAATCCCTCTTCTGGCCTCCACAGGCACCAGGCGTGCACATGATACACCTACATAGTGCATGCAAAAACACTTACCCACGTAAAATAGAGAATAAAATGTGAAAACTTAATTTAAGCTTTATGTGATGTGTGTTTTGTCTCTCTGTGTGTGCATACATATTTACAGTGTTGGGGATGGAACCCAGGGCCTCTTCAATATCAAGCTAGTGTTCTACTACTCAGTTTTGTTCCTGGACTCTCTCTCTCTCTCTCTCTCTCTCTCTCTCTCTCTCTCTCTCTCTCTCTCTCTCTGTGTGTGTGTGTGTGTGTGTGTGTTATTTATTTAATGTTGGTTTTGGTTTTTCGAGACAGGGTTTTTCTGTGTAGCTTTGGAGTCTTTCCTGGAACTAGCTCTTGTAGACCAGGCTGGTCTTGAACTCACAGAGATCCGCCGGCCTCTGCCTCCCAAGTGCTGGGATCAAAGGCATGCGCCACCACTGCTTGGCTCTGTTATTTATTATTTAATTTGAGAAAATGCCCTACTATGTTGCTCTGGGCCAGTAATCCATTGTATAGACCAGGCTGGCCTCAAACTCAGCTGTCCACCTGCTGCTGCCTCCCAAGTGCTAGGATTAAAGGTGGGTGTCCCCATGCCTGGCATGCCTGTGTTTTCATTCTCAGAAAGTATCTCCTGAGATAGAAAGGTTTTGCTATGTAGCCCAGGCTGACCTTGAACTCAGTATCTTCCTGCCTCCTGCTGGGATTACGGAGTGCACCATCACACCAGCTGTCAAGTCATACAAACTTTGCAGAAAAGTTTTAAGTAACAGGTTCTCCCTGCCAGGGACCCAGAAGGAACTGCCAAGAGCCAGTGGCTGTATATCCCTTTGGATTATAAGTATAAATAAAGTGTTCTTTGCCTTTACAAGTAGACACATAGCTTTATTCCCAGGATACTCTACGTTGGCACCAATTGCATCGACAGCTGATTCCTCTAAGTGGAGCCACCATCCATCGCCCCATGGCATGGAGAGTGGCTTCCCATGTCCCCTCTCACAGATAACTCTGCAGAGGCAGCCTTGAGTAGTCTTTGCTCACTTGAATGATTATTTCTGGGGCGGAGTCTGAGTCACGGTTGCTGGCTCCACTGATATGTTCTCTGAAGGAGACTTGTTGGTGAAGAAGTAGGCTTGGCTTCACACCTGATGCCTACTGCCAAAGCCACCAGCAGAAGGCTCCATCATTTCTCAGTGCACCACCTTGCTTATTTATATAAAAACCACCTTAGGGCTGGAGACCAGGCTTAATGGTAAGAGTGCTGGTGGCTCTTCCAGAGTATCTGACTTCAGTTCCCAGCACACACATCAGGCAGCTCACAACTGCATGTAACTCCAGCTCCAGGGGTCCAATTCCCTCTTCCGGGCCTCTGTGGGCACACATACACATGTGGCATACACACTCACACACACACACACACACACACACACACACACACACACACACACACACCATCAAACATTTTAAATACCTTGTTTTATTTCCATGTTTCCATTACTAATGAAGTCGGTCTGTTTCCATATCCTTCAAACTTGACCTTTCCCAAACTTAATTAATTTGTATATTTTACCTAATTTGATGCTAGATGCCTTTTCGCTTTTATGGATCTATGAACATATCACACCAAAAATAGTTAAAATATTTTGGCGAGTTCTCAGAAAATTAGGGATCAATCTACCTCAAGACCCTGCAATACCCCTCTTAGGCATATACCCAAAGGAGGCACATTCATACCACAAGGACATCCGTTCACCTATGTTCATAGCTTCACTATTTGTAATAGCCAGGACTTTGAAACAACCTAGATGCCCCTCAACCAAAGAACGGATAAAGAAAATGTGGTACATTTATACGATGGAGTACTACTCAGCAGTAAGAAACAATGGCATCTTGAAATTTGCAGGCAAATGGATAGAACTAGAAAAAAAAGCATCCTGAGTGAAGTAACCCAAATCCAGAAAAACAAATATAGTATATACTCACTCATAAGTGAATACCAGACATAAAGCAAAAGATACCCAGCCTACAATCCACACCCCCAGAGAAGCTAGATCCTCTTCCAGAAACAGATGGAAGCAGATGCAGAAATCCACAACTAACCATTGGACCAAGCTCCTGGAGTACAATCAAAGTGACGGAGGAGCGATAACATGAACAAAGAAGTCAAGACCATGCTGGGGAAACCCACAGAAACAGCTGACCAGAGCTAGTGAGAGATCACTGACTCAGGTCTGAAATTGGAGAACCAGCATTAGACTGAACTAGGACCCCTGAATACAGGTGACATGGTGTGACTTGGGCAGTATATGAGGCCACTGGCAGTGAGACCAAGAACTAGCTTTGATATATAAACTGACTTTGTGAAGCCCATTCTCTATGGAGAGATACCTTGTTCACCCTAGACATGGGAGGGGGCTCCCTGGTCCTGCCTCAAAGAGGTGATGGGACAGACTTAGTTGACATCCTAGGGGAGGCCTTACACTTCTGAGGATTGGATTGGAGGTGGAATTGGGGGCGGGGAAGGGGTGAGGAGAGGAGGGAGGGGGAACTGGGAATTGGAATGTAAAAACTAAGAAATAAAAAAGTTAACATATTTATACTTCATACTTAGAGTATGTTAACCTTTTGTCTACAAGAAAAATTCTAAGCATTTCCCTCAAGTTTTAATTTTAATAAGAATTATTGTAATTTTTATTTATGGGTGTATGTGCACATTGGAGCAGTACCTTTGAAGGCCAGAAGATGGCATCATATCCCCTGGACTGGAGTTACAGGAGCCTTCCAATTGATCTCCAAAAGCAACACCCGTTCTGAGCTGTTGAGCCATCCCTCCAGCTACAAATTTTAACAACTTATTCAGAGAAAAATAATTGATTTTACTTGCTCAAGTATGTTTATCTTTCTTGTATAACTTCCCTCCCAGAGTTCACATCTGGCTTCCCTTGGTTGGGTCCCTTCGATCTTTAACTTGTGGGAATATTTTCTGTTTGGGATGAGGCAGAGTCTAGCCGATGGTCCAGACGGGATGCATTTATCTCTATGTTGGCTGACACTCTGCCTCGAATTTCTCAGCTGCCCTGAGAACACTGACATGCTAAAGGCCCTTCCAGGCTCCCCTGAGCCCGGGGTTGGGGAAGCTGACTGTGGCCATAGTTGGGATGCACTCGAGAGGCTTTGAAGGCAGAAGTGAGCTGTTCTGCTCTCCCGCCCTGTGGCTCTTGATCAGTGCGACTGCTGTGGGAACTCAGGAGACAAGCGGCTTCGTGGTACCTGGGAATGAAGGAGCAGTGTGAGGGGCAACCTTGAAATGTAAGTCAGAATTCCAGCCCGTGGCTCTGGGCTCCGTGGTCCAGATCCTTGAACAGGAGAAGCACTGGCTATGCTTCCCATTTACTGCCAACCATCCGGGACGATGTGTGGAGCCAGCGGAGGAATGGCTGATGGTCAGTCACCTAGCACAGTCACACACATCGACGGTAACTAAACCCAACAAAGATCACCTTCTGCGCAAGACGCTCACATTAGCATCTGTTTCCTGCATAAGTCCCCAGCTGATATACTGTTTGATATCAATACTTAGTTTCATTTTTTTCTAGATTTATATTTAATTTTTTTATGTGCTTTGGTGTTCTGCCTACATGGATGTGTGAGGCTGTTGTATCCCCTGGAACTGGAGTTACAGTTACAGAGAGCTGTGAGCTGCCATGTAGGTGCTGGGAATTGAACCTGGGTCCTCTGGAAAAGTAGCAAGTGCTCTTAACAAAAAGCCATCTCTCCAGCCACTCAATAATTATTGTTT
>NC_048596.1:271928050-271945550 GCF_003668045.3 Cricetulus griseus | reverse complement strand
ATACATCACACACACACACATATCACACACATCTCACACACACACACCACAGAAGGATCCAGAAGAAATTAATACATATATGTGTATGTATACATTAATACATATATGTGTATGTATACATTAATACATATATGTGTATGTATACATTAATACATATATGTGTATGTATACAGCTATATACATACACACATATGTATGTTCTTCAAACAGCCAATAGTAGAAGTAGATGATTTTTCACCAGCAAGAAAGTCACCTTTAATGCCAGCACTCTGGAGGCAGAGGCAGGCGGATCTCTGTGAGTTCGAGGCCAGCCTGGTCTCCAGAGCGAGTGCCAGGATAGGCTTCAAAGCTACACAGAGAAACCCTGTCTTGAAAAAAGAAAAGTCACCTTTCTTTTAGTCTGCTCTATCCAGACCTTCCTTTTGACACATTAAAATATGTTCACTATCACATCTTACTACTGCCCAGCTAGGTTATCACAGCCAAAAACAAAAGCCCTCCCCAACACCCTCTCCTCTGTGCTTTAGGAAGCACTAGTCTTTTCAGTGTGTGTGGGGGGGAGGGGTGCGTGCCTGTGCACATGAGTGTACAAGTGTGGGTGCCTGCACCTGGCGTGCTCATGTGGAGGCCAGAAGTCAACACCGGCATCTTCCTCAGCTGGTTTTGGAGACAATCCTGGAACGTGGAGCTCACTGACCAGCTAGAGTGACTGGCCAGTGAGTTCCATGTTCCTCTTGTGTCTGCCTCCCCTGTGCTGGGCCCACAACACTATAAGCCTTGTGACAGCAGAGTTCAGCCCTGACAAGAAGGTAAGTCAGGAAGGAGTCCCCAACACTGACAGTGTCTCCCTGCGAGACTGAAGGGCCTCGCTCTGTCTGCTGCTTTTAGTGAAGGGTTCCTTATCAGAAAACGAATTTGCAACAATGGAGCTGAGTTTGATATCTGTTTTCAGGAAGAGAAAGAACTTGGTTGGGCCTAGGTTTCCCAGAAATGGGAGCTGGAATCATAAAGGACTTCAGGGAGGGCTGGTCCCAGAACTGCAAGAAGGATGGGAAGGGGGGAGGGGAGGCACAGAGGAAGGAAAACACTAGGACCAGGGAATTTGGTACCTTGCTGACCAGACCTCCCCAAGACGCTGAGGTGTTCTGCCTCTGTTGCTCACAATTCGTCTGGTGATGCTCTGTGGTTCCTGAGGAAAATGACACCTAGTCCTGGCATAAGTTCCTGGGGACAGGAAGTGTCCTATCTGCTCTGGGTCTATAAAATCCAGCTTGCTGCAGATTTTATGGAAAGCCCAGATGAAAGCCCCAGAGTCAGACTTGCTGGCGGTGATTGGAGACATTAAGGCTCCAAGATGGCTGCTCGGAGGGCAGGTAGTAAGGCCTGGGATTCCTGAACCTAAGGGGTTCCAGGAGAGTTGTGCTGCAACTTGACACAACCCAAGTGTCCTGGCTAGTTTTATGTCAACTTGACACAAGCTAGAGTCGTCCAAAAGGAGGGAACCTCAATTGAGAAAATGCCTTCATAAGATCTGTCTGTGGGCCATTTTCTTATTTAGTAACCATGGGGAGGTTCATGTGGTCTCAGCTTTGGCCAACTTACTTGAATTCATTACTTTACTTGTTATCATGATAAAATGCCTGGCAATAAGCAATGTAAAGGAAGAAACATTTCTTTTGACTTAGTTTTAGAGAATACGAGTTCACCACAGCGGGAAGGTATGGTGGCAGAAGTCTGAGGCCCTGGTCATTACTGCTCTGTAGTCAGGAAGCAGAGAGAGTGAAAAGGAAGTTGGCCGGAGCTATCAAACCTCAGACCCACCCACAGCAACCCACTTCCTCCAGCGAGGCTCCTTACCTAAAGGTTCCACAACACTGCCACTAGCTGGAGACTAAACTTGCAAAGCCAGTGGGGACACTGCATTTTGAGATACAGCACTGCTGGACCCCGGGGCACACCTGTCTGACTCCAGCTAAGATGCTTCCTAGCAGGGCTTCCCTGGGAAGGATGCGGGCTTCACACTAGCAATGCACAACTCCCAGAGCTGAGCCTGCTTCCTCGACACACCCATTGCCTGTCTGCGGAGTGGCAAGGGTGGGAGTCCTCATTACACGGGATGTCCTGATGAGGGTGTGAGCTTGCTGTGGCTGCCTGGGCCGCTTCTTACCATTGCTCTTCTACAGACAGAGCTGAAGCACAGACTCTGTGTGTGCAGCTCTACTCTGCTGCTTTTCAGATGAGGAAACTTCAGGATTTCGTGTCACTCAGAGTCCCGGCCAAGTCCCTACAGTATTTCTTTTATTTATTCTCTGGAGCTGGAGCTGGAGCCCAGGGCCTTATGAGTTCTAGGCAAGCACTCAGCCACTGAGCCCCAACCTCAGAGCCACTAAACTGACTCTTACTGTACATGTGACATTGGTCATTAAAAAGCTCAATTGGGGACCACTGAAATGGTTCAGCGAGTGAAGGCACTCGCCCCTAGGACTGGTGATGTGTGTCCCATTCATGATCTTGCACCCACTTCTAAAACTTCAGACAAACTCTTCCCCTTCAAGAAGTGCTCTGTTCCCTGCCATGGGCTAAAAGCTGTCTTTCCTCTGACAGCTGGAACATAGCCTGTGCTTTCGAGTGACTGTTATCACACTGTGAGCGTCATCTGGGTTTGATTTCAATCCACCATCACTCCCCATTCTCCCACAAATCGATGAGCCTGGCTTGCCCAGAGTGTGTCAAAGGAAAGGAAGAATGAGGTCTTTGGCTGTAGCAGGGATTAGGAATTCCTGAAACTTAGAAGGTGTTCAATAAATGGAATAATCAGTGACCTGACACCCCTGTTATTTCTGGGATGCTGTCTTGTAGTCATAGACACTCACTTGTTCAGTGGAATTGAAGGAGGACCTGGCAGTGTCTAGCTAGTCTACACACACACACACACACACACACACACACACACACACACACACACACACACACACACACACACACACACACACACACACACACACACACACACACACACACACACACACACACAACACACACACACACACACACACACACACACACACACACACACACACACACACACACACACACACACACACACACACACACACACACACACACACACACACACACACACACACACACACACACACACACACACACACCACACACATACACCACACACACACACACACACACACACACCACACACACACACACACACACACACACACACACACACACACCACACACACACACACACACACACACACACACACACACACACACACACACACACACACACACACACACACACACACACCACATCACACATACCACACATACACACACACACCACACACACACACACACACACACACACACACACACACACACAAATTATATATGCATGTATGCATGTCATGTCTGACAATGTAGTTTCCCCGATGAAGACTGGGTTTTGTTTGTGTTTCTGTTTGTTTTTAAACAAGATTTCTAACTCAAGTTGACCTAGAATTCCTTGTCTAGCAAAGGATAACCTTGAATTCTAGCTCCTCCTGCCTCTGTCTACGGAGTTCTAGGGTTACAGGTGAGAGCCATAACAACAGTTTATTTCAGTGCTGAGGGTCAAACTAAGGCCTCGTACATTGCAGGCAAGCTAAACTGTGCCCCTGTCCCAGACTGAGCTTTGTTTGAGCTAAGGGTAGGAATCCCTAACACATGCCAGTCTGTGTTTCAAGCCCTTTCCTAACCAAGGGCAACCTTGGTGATTTTATTCTCAAAACATGTTGGGATCAATATTATTATCATTTATGACTACCAAAAAGGGAAACTGAGGCAGAGGGCAATGGAGGAAAGTATCCTGCCACAGCCATAGGCTGGTAAGTTAATGGAGGCAGGGGCTTCCATCTCTGCAACCACCGCTGGGCCCTGCTGCCTGTGTCCTTTGGTGATGAACAGAGAGCCTGATTTTTGGTCATTCTGACAGTACACAGCCTGGCAAGATGTCCTCAAGTATGTGTGACTGTAGAGTTGTCTGCTGTTAATGTCCCAGAATGTATGTGACTGTAGCATGCATGATCGTCCCAGCTAAACCCTGAATATGTGTGACTGTAGCAAGTTTGATGATCTGCAGCTGATACCCGTGTGTGTGTGTGTGTGTGTGTGTGTGTGTGTGTGTGTGTGTGTGTGTGTCTATAGCATGTGTGTTAGTCTGCAGCTGATGCCCCCGAGTATGTGTGGCAGGTGTGATTGACTTTGAGCAACAGTAGCTGAACATGAACTTCTGCAGAGCTTCTCAGAGCCTATGAGACTGGAAACTTCTCAGAAGCCCAGAAGTGTGGTCAAGCACCCAGCTTCCTGGCTTCTGAGAGCATTTACCAGAGTACCGGTCTTCAACACTCACTGAGACAAACTGCAGAAGACAGCTTTGTCTCTGAGCTTGCTGGTGTGCAGTGGAACAGAGACAGTGGGAGGGGTGTGAACTTAGGAGGCTCCCACCTGGAGGAGCTTCCCTGCAAAGCCCATGTCTGCCGTCTCCCTGTGGAACACTGGCAGGGGCCGGAGCAGGAGGAGCGTTTCTGCTGCAGCTCCTGTTTCTACTCCTGCAGGGCTAGATGACAGAACAGACCCTCAGTGACATAAAGCGGCCCCCTAGGTGAGACCAGGGTACAGAACATTCTAGAGCCCAGGCCTCTGCTTGGCAGCGGTATCTCTTTCCAGTAAAGCACTCTGGGTAGGACTTCACAGAAATGTTCAGATAAGCTTTGCACCTTCTTGGTCTGAGCTGTCTCGCAGAGTGGATGTGTCAGCCCTTATTCTTGGTAAAGTGATTTCTGCTAGAACACATTTCACAACTGTACATTTCATGTCCTTGAGACCTAGTTCTGTCCCAGTTGTCAACTGCTGCCACAAGGCTTGCTCCATCAACAATGTTTTGCAATGGATGCCATCAGCTGTTTCCAAAGTCCCGACCATTTTAACGGAGCCCCTGGCTCCTCGGTTCCCTGGGGTCTGTCCCCCTCCTCCTGCACCATCACCCACATCTGTCGTTCAATCTGAATGAGCAGGGAAACAGGCAGTGACTGACATGTGCGCCATGTGCGGCTCAATTTGAAGACATGCTTCCGTTTTTTTGCAATACTATGCTTACAACATTTCCCTGAGTCATTTGGAACGCCTTTGAAATGCGTTCGAACCCTCAGCTGCTCTCCTCTGGGGAGAACTTGTAGCCAACGTAGAGACCTTTCTTTCTTAGCTTGAACAGTTATTTCACCTTCTGCTCCTCATGCTCTAAAGCCATTCCATCTCTATGGGCTGATATTTGACCCTCTTCTATTACACAATTTCCTCCCCCAAAACAAAACCGGCAAACCAGTTTTTGGAGAATTAGGCCAGGCATATTTTGTGTACATCTGGATGATGGAACCACACAGCAGGAGTCTGGCAGGGGTGGAGGTGGCTGGGTGGGAGGAGGTGGGGAGAGGCTAGGGGACAGCGGCTCTTTTCAGCTTCATACTCAGGCGTGAAAAGAGTCACTGCTTGGTGAGATAAAGGAATCCAAAAGTCAAAGCAGAAATGCTATCTATGTTAGACCACTTGTTGGTGGGCAGCACACCAGCCCTCACTGCAAAGCAGTAACTGAAAACAAATAAGCAATGACAACCTGCGGGTCTGTGTGAACTTGTGCCTCGAAAAGCTTAATTAAAAGATATGAGAGAGGGTTGGAGAGGTGGCTCACCAGTTAAGAGCATTGACTGCTCTGCCAGACGACCCAGGTTCAGCTAGCAGATGCTCTTGGCAGCTCACAATCATCTCCAGTCTCAGGGGATTGGACACCCTCTGATGGCTTCTGTAGTCACCAGACACATGTGGTACATAGACATACATGCAGGCCATACACTCAGATGCATTAAGTAAAAATAAATACATCTTTTAAAAATTAAAAATAAGCAAAAGGTACTAGAGGATCAATAAACACAGTACAGTGGTAGGTGGTGACACTGGCCATGGTCACCAAATGAGGGCTGTAGTCATCCAAGGGTACATAGCAAATGAAACTTTTCCACAAAGAAACTCAGAAATCTGGTCCACAAAGCAGAGTGATGGAGCTTCAGACTTGGTTTGACACTGGCCTGTCAGTCAGCCCTGTGACCGTCATATTCATAGGACTTCATTTTCCATCTCTAGGCTCCAGCCAGATAAGCCCTAGACCAACTCATTCATTCATTCATTCATTCATTCATTCATTCATTCATTCATTCACTAAGCTATAAACAGAGTTTCATATAGCCCAGGCTGGCCTGGAGCTGATATTATAGCTGAAAATGACTTTGAATTTCTGTTCTTGCTGCCTGTACCTCCTGAGTTCTGGGATTCCAGGCATGCACCACCATGTATCTTTTACATGGTGCTGGGAATTGAACCCAGGGCTTTGTGCGTGATAGGCAAGCACATTACCAACTGAGATACATCCTGGCCCAATGTTTTATTTGTTTTTAAATGTATTACGTTTATTTATTTATTTATGGTGTGGGTGTGCGCGCGCGCACTCACTCAAATCCATGTCACAGAGCATGGATGTCACTGGATAATGCTAATGGCTCTGCTCTTCCCTTCCACCTTTTGAATCCTGGAACTCAAACTTAGGTGTCAGGCTTGGTGACAAGCGCCTTTATCCACTAAGCCATCTCACCAGCCTCACTTCAAAAAAAATTAATTCCTTGCCAACATTGAAAGCAGGATATTACACACACACACACACACAGGTTTTTTAATGTCAACTTTTGAAACACAACGAAGGCATTTTCTCTCTTGTGTCACAGGCCACAGGTAACTCACCTCCTGAACCCCCATAAAGTACCTGGATGTAACTAACCAGGTCTAGCAAGGGCCAGGGCGAAAGCTTCTGACACTGGACTCAGGTTTTCTAACTGGGGTTAGGCCTGGGTTCAATGCCCAGCACCACAACAAAGGGGAGCCCCTCTAGATCTAAGCCGTCTGGCCCTTCCAATTGGACATGCCCGAAACTTTCCTCAGGAAGTCACATTCTCACTGTTCTCAGCTTATACCGTTTACATTTTCCAGTTGTAGAACACTGGAAACGATGCCATTGGTGATCGTTTTCTGCCGGCCCAGGTCACCTCTCCGTGGCTTCTGCATCCATACAACCCAATTCCAGCTCTAAGAGAAACCAACTGCTTAGAGTAATGATTTTTTTTTTTTTTTTTTGAGTTTCAGCCCATAAGGCACTTGATTAGCATGCAGTACGCCCAGGGTTCAAGCCCCAGCACTTCCAAAAAATCCCTCAACTTTAGACTTCATACTTGCATCGGGTCCCTCTTTCCTCTCGCTCCTCAGAAGACCCTAATTCAGCCTGTTCTGAAATCAGCATACTGGCGGCTTGGGGAAAGTCCTCCCGCCCCAGGGTCATCTTTCAATTTTCTTCCAGTTCAATTAATTGCAAGCACTTGCCCACTAGGTGGACTCTCCAGGGTGTAACCCTGGACACACCATCACCCAGACCTGGGGATGGAGCCTCCGCAGCCTCGCCGAGCTGTTTCCTGAGCACCAGGGGGCGCTAAAAAGTTATTTTCCAAGTTGGTATCAGATGCATCTTTTACACTTCCTCTGATTTCCAAGTTAGATGACAATGACGGAAGCACAAATGAGGTGGAGGCGTAGTGTAAACTGCCCGGGGGAATGAAGACAGGCATCAGATTTCAAAATTTAGTCTAAGGAACAGCTTCGGGGGTCAGAGCGTCGGTTCCTCCGCTGTCAGCCTCCGGTGAGTCAGGCAAGTTCAATTGGCTTTTTGTGGAAATGTTACTCTTTATTCTACCTACTTCGGGATCCTATGACATCAGTAAATTTGAGAAAAGTGGAATCGATTAACTAAATCAAGATTCGTTTACACCAAGGCGGTCAGTTCTTCAAAATAAACATGTAAAAGGGCGGTTTGTTTCCTGAACTGGTCAGCACCTGAGAAAGTTTTACTATATCGCCTATCTGTGTTGCGGGGCTGGGGGTGGGAGCTTATTGGTTAAAGGGTGTAGACCCCGTCATTTATTGCCCTGTGTAGGCGTCCAAAAGTCCAACTGGTGAAAGGTAATTAAACTAGCACTATGTGTGCCTCCGAGATTATGTTTGTAATGTTGTAACGTGTGTCTGGGGTAGATGGAAAGAGACCCACTCAGTGAGATGTTCTGGGTGGGAGACCCGCACTTCGCTTTTTACCTTGGGGTGTTGCTTTCTGAGAGAGAGAGAGAGAGAGAGAGAGAGAGAGAGAGAGAGAGAGAGAGAGAGAGAGAGAGAGAGAGAGAGAGAGAGAGAGAGAGAGCGCCATTCGAGCTCAGCTCCTACAGTCCGAGCAGAGCAGGAGACCGCTCAAGGACCTCGCCACCTGCCACATTCCGTATTTGGGCAAGCGCGTGCGTCACTGTCAGGAATATGGCTCCCTTTGCCAAGGCCGGCACTAATCTTACGTGTCTGTAAACGCGGGGTGTGTATGCCACGTTCCTTTACAATACCCAACCTGGTGACTGACTTAAGAACATGCCGCCAGATGCCCCGTCTCCCATTTGCTTATGTCTTTTGTACAGCCCGGGGATTGGGGCGGGGGGAACTGGAGTGTTCACTGGGGGACAGAAAGGACAGAGGAGCTACCAGGTCAAGATCCTTCGTGGAGTGCCCTCTATGGCTCGCTCGAGCCCGGGCCCCGGGCGTCCCAGTCGGGCGCACCCGGGCCGCAGACCCTCAGGTCCTCTGAGGCAGCCGCCCCCTCTCCACGTGGTTGGGGACTCAGACCGACCGCATCCAGCCTGGTTTCCCAGTCGTGTTACGCAACTACTTCGCATGGGGTCGTCTTCGCCCTAATTGTGCCAGGGGCGGTGTTTGTGTACGAAGCTCACAGGCAGCAGGGCAACAGCCGGGAGAGGAGCGGGACATTTCGGTCGCAGCTCATCCCGGCCGCCGCGCCCCTTCCCGGTCTCGGGGGGGACGGTGGACAGAAGGAGCCCAAGGTCTCCGCCACGCCCGGGTCCCCGCAGCCCTCGCCCGGGGTTCTGTTGGCAACAGGTAGCCCAGCCCGCTGTGGCTCTCGGGGAAACAAACAAAAAAGGTGAACTGAGCGAGCGCAGTGGCCACGGAGGGCGCGGCCGGCAACAGGCCAAGGGGTCTCGGGCTCCTCCCAGGCGCGCCCCGGTGGCTCCGCGGTGCGTCCCGTTGCGCAACGCAGCGCTCAGCGTGGGTCCCCGCGGACAGCGGAGAGCAGCTGCGACCGCGGCCAGGGAAGGACGCGGACTGGCGGTGGCGCCGCGGCGGAGGGGACCGGGCGGGCAGGGGCGGGGCGGCGGGGGAGCCCGCCCCTGCCGGCGCGGCCAGTGGCTGCGGGCCGGGGGCGGGCGCGGGCGCGGCGATTGGGGCGGCGGCCGCCCGTCACGGCGGGGCTGGCGGGCGGCGACGTAGCGCGGCGCTCGGAACTGACCTACTAACACACATCTCTCGGGCGCGGCCACGGTGCCCGCGGACCCGGCGCGCCCGCCAGTCTCCCGCGCCGCGCCCTCGCCACCGCCCGCTGAGGGCCCGGCGGAGCCCGGATCGCGCTCCGGCGCAGCCAGCCGGGTCCCGGACGCCCTTTCTTCCCGTCACGGGCCAGGGAGCAGAACCACGGTAAAGCGCTCCGCCCACCGGCGGCCCGGGGGGCCCGGCTCGTTCCGCGCCCGCTCTCGGAGCGCGCGGCCGGCGGGCGTGGGGCGCGGGACGCGGGCGGGCGCGGGCGCAGGATGGCGGGAGGCGGCGTGTGTGCGCGGGGCATGCATTACATAAACTTTTGCTGCCTTGGCAGGAGGGGGACTCGCCACCTTAAGGTAGCTGCTTTGATTGCAGCGCCCTGGCGCCGGCACGTAGCCCTGGCTGCCGCGCGCTCCCTCCCCCTCCCCGCTATTGCATAATGTCTCCGGATTTCAGGAAAATTGATGTTTCGGTGGAGAAGAGCGCGCCGGGGAGGCGGAGCGGAGGCCGATTCCCCTAGCAGCCAGACGACGTGCCCTGCTCTCCGGGGTCTCTCCGTGCTGGTCCCCTCTCTGGGCCCGCAAAGGGGAGGGTTGAGTCACGGGGACCCGTCTTGATTTGCTTAGGAGGAGGGTTGGGAGTGCGAACGGTGACGGCATTCGGAGATGCCTGCGCGGCGTTTGTTTGTGTCAAGCGCTGTGTCTGCACCGACGTTTTTCCACCCTGTTTGTCGTCAGCGTGTTTTACGAGCCCTGGGGAAGGTGGAGGGATGTGTCCTTTCTTACATTGCATAATGGGCCCGAGGTGAAACGTGGGCACCGAGGACGAGCTGATATGGGAATATGCGCAATGATTTGGTCATTTTAGCGCAGCGTTGGGTATTAGATCCTTGTTGGTACCTCTGTATCGTCCCAAATAAGCATGTTTTGTAAAACGAGCCTACGGAATTCATTATTAAGAAAGGAGAATTCCTAGTGTTGGATACTGATGCGCGCGTGGGAGGAGGGCTCCTTATAAATGTTCGAGGTGTTATTTTTAAGACCAGGACAAGCCATTGTGACGTTTGTCTCCCCACTTTCCCAACTGGAATGCGTTCCGTTCCATCCGCTTTTTTCTCTCACCTTATCATCATTGGTGGGTTTTTTTTTTTTCAGACACCACAAGACAGATCATTAATAGATTCCTGGAAATGTTAGGTTATGTAACTGCCGAATTTGCTGGCTGTTGAGCATAGAAACAGAGCTAATTACGTGATTTTATAATCGTGCCACAAAGAAAGTAGGGCAATCTCAGCGTTTAAGAATGTCACTATCAACAGCGGTTTTTGTTGGTTCTTTTTAAGGATATTTTAAGCCGGAAAGTGACAACCGACTAAGCTTTGACTTAGCCCATGCTTGCCAAATGTGTGTCTTTTGCCCTAAATGAAATGTACGTCTTTCTAAATTTAGCCCTATCACATTTTAACAATCGTGGCCTCGGTGCTATTTCTGGTGTCTCCAGGGCTGTGTGCAAATACAAGCTCAAGGCCATTTGCTGTAGTTTTTTAACTCCAGCCTTCCAAGACCTCTGATAAGACTGTATTTTTAGGAAGGCATTTCGCAGCGCCCAGTGACTGCTGCTGAACGCGGGGCCCCATTTATCATTTTAAAGGACACTTTGGAGGAACTGCTGCGCTCATAGGCCAGCAGGGAATGGCCAAGAGTCATCTTCTCTCAGGCTTTTGTAAATAACAACGGCTAATGAGGTCAGAAGTATTTATTTCGCATCGTAATTTCCACCCCCCCCGCCCCCAGATCAGATATGAGTTATGGGAAGCATTATATAGGTTAGTAGATTGTATTTTTGCCTGTGTAACCTAGTTTTATTCATTGAGGATAGATGAATATGTTAAGTATCTGGATATTAAATTTCTTCCCGGACTCTTACTTAGTGTAATGATGTATGAATATACGTATTTAATAGTGTCTGGGATAACATTTTTCTTAGAGTAGTATTTACATAATTGAATTACAGGGGTGGACACATTGTAGATATTGACACTTGGGATATATCATTACCCCTATTTCAGCCGTTTTCCAAGACGCTGCAGTTGCGCTAGGTCCCCCGACCCACTTTGCGGGCTGGGGTGGGAGACCCAGGCCTGCGGGGGGTGGGGGTTTTGCAGCGCCGCCTTCCATCAAGCGTCCTTGCTCCCCTCGCTCCCGACCCAGGGACCGGGCACGCTCCTGGCGGTGGCAGGCGGGGACCTCGGCCCAAGACGCGCCCCTGGGCAGCCGCTGGACTCGCCTCGCGGTGGCCCGCGCGCCTCCCCGCCCCCTCCCCGCATTCCTTTGTTCTGGCGCGGGGGTCCTCGCGGCGCCGAGGCCCCGCTGCGCCGCCCACCCGGCGGGAGGCGGGCCCGGGGAGCGGCGCGGCGTGGGGGGCGCGGCCGCGGAGCGGGGCGGAGGCTCGCGGGGCGCTGTGCGCTTCGCTGCGCTCGCCCGGAGCCGGGAGGCCTGAAGCGGAGAGCGGGCGTGCCTCGTGGGCGCAGGCTCCAGCGGAGATGGGCCTCGGGACGGGGCAGCCCTGGGCGGCGCAGCCAGGGAATAGACTCCACTCCGCAGCACCGCTAGCCGCGCGACCCCCACAGACACCTTTGTTCCTGGAGTCTTCGTTGTATTTCCGATCCAAGCTCTTCTCCATTCATGGAGCGAAAAAGCAAGACCTCTAAATGGCGATAGCAATGGGCCAATGGGCGACAGCTGTCTTGATCATGATGGAAAAGAGGGTCCCTGCTTGAACGTGACCGGTTGAGCCCACATTTTTATTATTTCTTGTATCTAAAGTTTGTATGATCAAAGGCCCAAGATTATATATATGGTCAGGTGTCCCTAACTCTAAATCACCCACATAGATGCAGCTGTCCCTCTGTAAAAGTACCTCCCTGCCTTTTCATCCCAGAGGCTGGTTTCCCTCGGTGGGCTCCTGATGTCACTCATGCGAAGCATCCAGGTGTTGGGGCGTGATCAGCTCAGGCTGCTCTCTGTGGATGGTAAACCTGGAATTCAACTTCAGTGGATGCTATGGGACATCCCAGGGACCCTCTTCAACGGGAGACAGCTTTAGGGGGTACAAAAGGACAGGTGGAAGTGCTGCCTAGGCCTCTGGCTCTTCACTGGCCTCTAGGGAATCTTGAAGGTGAAACCTGTGGAGCTGGACAGTTTGTAGGAGCTCAATAAATGTTTCAGGATGGTTAGATCTAGGCTCACTTTCCTTTACTGAACCCGAATCTCACAGGAAGGATGGGGTTGGTATTGGCTCTGTGAAGATCCATCTTTTTTTGTTCCTGAATACTCCTGAGTTGTATGTTGTTGATGTCTGTTCCAAGGGGATCCTTGACGACATCAAAGTGCTTCAGCGTCCCAAGTAACTGGGTTAATGTCTTAGGGAAATGTCTGAAGGAAGAGAGATGATGAGTCCCCACAGCAGGAGTGGGTTGACGTTTTCCAGATCCCAGGAACTCTCTAACTTGTGTTCTCGGGGTTGGCTGATGCTTGCCTCAGAACATCTGGTCAGCAATGACTGTTCTCACATGCTCCTGTATACATACGCCATCGTAGAGGGCACATGTAGCTGTGTGGTTGACAACTAACGCCAGGCCCTCTTACACTGATGGTTCTTGATCTTGTTGAAGTAACTGGGACTGAGGTACCCGGGGCAGTCTAGAATAGTGCCTTGCAGAAAGGGCTGGAACTTGCAGACATGGCGGCCTTGATCATTCCTCAGAAATGAGAAGGGCGGTTACTAAACAAGGCAGGTGGAGGACCCACTCAGCACCCCCATTTTACAAAACAGGCAATTGGAGGACCTGGTTAGCAGCCCAGGCCAGGATTCACAAAGATGGGAGCTCTGTCGGCCATGCCCACTCTCCTCCCCATCCTGTGGGTCCCTTCAATGAGAGTGAACACAAGCTCACTGTACTTTGGGAAACAGTTTCCTTTTCTGTGTTGAGGGCTTATCTTGGCAATTATAACATCACCATGATGCAACAGCCTGCAAATTAAAGCCCTTTGTGAAAGGCTGAGCACTGGTTGAGCAAGGCCCCTGACTCACTCCCGCCAGTGGAGTTTTCTCGCTGACCTTGCCGTGGTCATCAGTGGGTTTCAAGATGCAGGTCTAATTGAAGCGTGGGATGCAAAGGCGCGGTCAGAGTGCTCGGCGTTATTTTTACCCAACTTTAAAATCGCACATGCCTCATTATTTCCATTGTAACCCAGATGGCATCGGTGCTGTTAAAAGTTGTTTATTTTTAATTTGTATTGAGGAATGAGAGTACGCTTGGGATTCAAGTCAAACATAACAAACAATGTAATTGAGATTTCCTATAATGCTCACTACTTGTTTTTGCCAGGTATGCCTGCATTTCACAGGGTTAGCACATTGTTTGATATCCTGTTATTTTTCTAAATTTTATTTGAGTTGATTTTTATCCAGGTCAGACTCACAGTGAATGTCGAAAGATACTGACCTTTGATCACAATTACATAAGAGCTTTTTTTCAGTTTCAAAATGAGCCTTTATTGCCACCACCCCCACTTACCTCTCACATTTCTTTGCAACTAATTTTCCTGTAGTTATGGGGAGTTGTTTCTCGCATGGCTTTAATTAGAGTTTAAGCTTGTTTTTTAAGTTTAGAGGGGATTTACTAGATGCCATGCGTTAATAATCCAGGCTTTGAGGACGTTGGTTTCACTGGAGTTTGGGTGTTTATAAGCCTTTCAAATATCAGAGCAGGGTGTATTTTATTAACTTTCTAGGGATCTTAAATGCAATTAAGTAGCCTTCAAATAAACCTTCCACTCTAGTCACAAGGCATACGGCACAATAAATGGCACTTAAAGTCGTGTGCTGAATAAGAAAGCAAACAAGAACATTAAAAGCCAGGCTAGGGAGGTTGGGAACATTCAAGAGTTCTTTCTGCCATGTCCTGTCCTCAGCATGAACTTTTTTTTTTTTGTAAATGTTTTGGTTTTTGCCTTTAGACTTTAGACCAGTTGACTGTGATGTTGGTGTCCCTAAGACTTAGGGGAGACTGGGGTTGTAGCTCAGTGAGCAGTGTTGGCTGTGCATTCCCAATGCCCTGGGTCCTCTCTCCAGCACCCCTAACCCAAAGTCACGGTGTGCACCTATAGTCCCGGCACTTATGTGGTGGAGACAGGAGAATCAGAAGCTCCTGGTTATAGCAGACTATTCCTGGGGAGTTACTAAATGGACCAATTATCTTTTCAAAAGTGTCACAAGTCGGGGCTGGAGAGATGGCTCAATGGTTAAGAGCCCTTGTTACACTTCAGATGACCTGAATTTGGTTCTGAGGGCTGGCATGAGGCAGCTCACAACTTACTGGAACTCCAGCTTCAGGGCGTCCAGCACTCTTCTGACCTTCACAGGCGCTGGCCATGAGTGGCAGACACTCACACGGTCATATTCACTCGTAAATAAAAACAGCAAATTGTTTTTGAAACTTTTCTTCACAGGTAGTAATGGTTCTTATTTTGAAGCTTCACTATTAGGTTTTAAAAAACACATTTCTGTATACACCCACACAAAGCCACTCTCTCCCCTGCCCTCCCCTCCCCTCCTCTCCAGTTGTTCTAATGGGTGGCCCTGTGTGTCCTGCTTGTGTCCAGCTTTAGACTTACTGCACTGTGTCACAAACACTTGCTCCTGCGGAAACTGTCAGTCACACTAGTTCATATGTTAGTCAGCAAAGTATATGGGTCCATTAATAAAATTCAGGGTTGTCATCCCATTTATCAAGTTTAAATTTAATTTTCAAGTAATCCCTTCTTGAACTTGGAATCTTTTCTTTTCCCGTAAGCCGGGTCAGGTCTTGATACATTTATTTACAGATGCATCCAAACAGAAAAAGTGGGTCACTTTGTTGCCAGGATAGGACTAATCTGCCTGGGTAAGAGGTGGCTCATGTGTGTGTGTGCCACACGTGTGCACCAGGCACGTGTTTCTCCTGGCCCTGGGTGTTCTTTGGACTGCTAAGTGACTGCAGGCCCTGAGCTAAGTTCCTGCAGGCACTCAGGAACTAGAGTGTTTTGTCCTTAACGTAAAACATCAGTGAGTTAAAATGCTCCTTCACAAACTCAATGACCCGAATGCAGTCTCCAGATCCAGAAGGAGAGAACCAACTTCGGAGAGTTGACCTCTGAACCCCCTCGAGTGCCTACACAATAATAATAAATAAAAATAAAAGGCCTTTTCTCTAAGCTCACGTCTAAGGAGATGATGAAAGTGATCAGTTTGCTTTCCAGAAATTTCACAGCTAGAGCCTGGAGAGAAGGCTCAGGGTTCAGGGCTCTTGCTGGTCTTGCCATTTAGTTCCCAGCACCACGTTGGCAGCTCCCAGTTAGCCTCATCTTCGTGGATTTTGGTATCTGAACAAGGAAGATGCTGGGTGCCTTGTGCTTGTGCATTTCTGTTTCGGTAGAGTCTGAACTGCCACACTGACTGACTTCTGAGAGGTCAGAGGTCGGAGCTGCACATGCATTTCTGTTATAATCACAGGGAAACCCCTGCAGGGTAAACTGTCTAGAATTTATGTTGTGGATTGGATTCCTTTTTCAGACTTTTTTCTTAGGTCAGGTCTTATTTTAATTGCACAGAGTATTTAGGTCATCTGACTTAAATAAACTCCAAGGATCTGTGCTTATGAAATACAGCTCCTGCCTGTAGCAGGTTATAAAAAGCATGCAGTAGCAGTGATGGTGTCTTCACAGTGGGCGTGGGAAAAGATGTCAGCTGGCGTGATGCGATGCCTTGTCTTAAATTTCTCTTTTTTATTTGTGTCTTTAAGCAGTCATATTAGCTAATGGGTGTAATGGAGTTAATGGCGCTAACAGAGGTAACATCATAGAATCGGCATTTTGTGTCAGTTATTCACCGAAAAAGAAACACAGATGGTGACTAAGGTACCCCAGCAGTCGGTGTTGATTTCAAACAGTGACACATGGGTGAAGTCATGGTTGGATTAGTCATAAAGAGCGATCCTGGGATCCAAAGCAGTCATCGTGAATGTTGATGGTTTTAGAAGGTGGCCTCAACTGTGCTGAGGCAGTGGTTGAGTGGGTAAAGTCCCTGCCATTGAACGTGAGGACCTGAATTGGGATTCTCAGAACCTGGGGGGCAGAAGAGTATGCCTGCAGCCCCAGTGCTGGGGAGACAGAGAGCAGAGACAAGCAGATTGTGGGGGCTTGCTAGGTAGCCCATCTGTAGAAACAAGAATCTCCAGGTCCACTGAGAGAGACTGCAAAAAAAAAAAAAAAAAAAAAAAAAGTAGGTGGGCAATAAAGGTGATAGACATCCCAGAGTTAGCCTTCAGCCTTCACACACACACACACACACACACACACACACACACACACACACACACACACACTCATGCATATTATAATAAAAACAGAAAGATATTGTCAAATACATTTGCCTGCACCCATTGTTGAGGACAGTGGGATCCCTAGTGGACTCATCTCTGCTTTTAACTGCAGTGTGGTCTCCTGCCAGTTGCTCAGCCTGTCAGTCCTTTAGCTGCTTGCTCTATGTGCTGGCCAGTTTTGTGTCAACTTAACACAAGCAAGAGTCACTGGAGGGAGCCTCAGTTATGAAAATGCCTCCATAGGCCTGGACGTTAGGCAAGCCTGTAGGGCATTTTCTTCATCAGTGGTTGATGGGGGAGGGCCCAGACTATTGTAGGCGGTGCCACACCAGGCAGGTGGTCCTGGGTTCTGTAAGAAAGCAGGTTGAGCAAGCCATGAGGAGCAAGCCAGTAAGCAGCTCCCCTCCATGGCCTCTGCATCAGCTCCTGCCTCCAGGTTCCTGCCCTGCTTGAGTTCCTGTCCTGACTTCCTATGAAGATGGACTGTGATGTAGAAGTGTGAGCCAAATAAATCCTTTCCTCCCCAAGTTGCTTTGATCATGGTGTTTCATCATAGCAATA
>NC_048596.1:271493050-271593050 GCF_003668045.3 Cricetulus griseus | reverse complement strand
CTTCTGAGACACGAAGGTTACACAGGACATTCACATGTCATGTGGTGTTCAGTCTGAAAGCATGAGGACCCCAGAAAGAATCTTGTTTGACAAGGTGGAGCCATGGCTACTTCGGGGAAAGGTCTCACCATGAGTGTGACGCAGAGGAAGTCCTTTCCATAGGAAAGGGATTGGGTAAAGCCCGAGTACAGAGGAGGGCTCCTGAGGAGATCTCCTCATGAAGGAGGAGTCAAGAGGGGGCTCACGCAATAATATTCTCACTGAAGAGCACCCCTGGAGACGTCTTATAGAGAAGGCTCAAAGTCAGGGGGAATTCACTGTTCTTAGACATGCCAGTAGACACATACTGTGGCTCGGGTTTTCTCTTTTGAATGAAATTGTGTAGAAGAAAACTCAGCGAAATTCCCAGCTGATAGCCATATTGTGCTCAGTGGTTATATACAGAAATGCCCATTTTATCACTGTCAGCCACGGGAATGGGTCATAGCTGTATGGCCATTGTCAGGGCTGGTGATTCCAAAACCTGAACTGGAGCCAACTTTGGTGATTCCTGGCAATGTGGTCCTCAGCATTCCTTTTTCTTAAAGAGGTCACCCTGAGCCGTACTCCTGGAATCCAGTTGTAGAGAGGGAGAAACGATGAGCAAAGGGGTCAAGACCATGCTGGAGAAACCCACAGAAACAGCTGACCTGACCAAGTGGGAGCACGTGGACCCCAGACATAAAGCTGGGGAACCACCATTGGACCGAACCAAGCCCTCTGAGTGTGGCTGCCAGTTAGGAGGCCTGGGCAATCTATGGGACCTCTGACAGTGGAACCAGTATTTATCCCTAGTGCGCGAATGGACTTTAGAAGCCCATTCCCCAAGGAGGGACACTCTACCAGCCTACATACTCAGAGGAGGGCTAGGCCCTCCCCCAAATGATGTGACAGACTCTGATGATCCCCAAGGAAGGCCTCATGGGGGGGTTGGTGGGGGCATGGGAGGATGGGAAGGAGAGGGAACTGTAAAATATGATTGTTTCCAAACTAAATAAATAAATTAAAAAAAGAGGTTCCCCCAAATCACATGAGTATTGGGGTCTAGATATGCCCTGACTTCTGAGAACAGCCTTGAGAGACCCTTGGCCTCTCTGACATGAAGTTCTACACTGAAGGCACGGGCCCCAGGGCTTCTGGTGAGGGGTGGTTTTAAGCTGAAAATACCTCTGGTGTTGCTCATTGCTTAGCATCTGCAGAGTCAGCCAGGATGAACATCATGATGTGGTATTCCAGGCTGGAATTTTCTTTTCCCGAAAAGGTCTGGCCTCTACAGAACACCGGTGCCTTTGGACAGTCATCCCCAGCTGACATGCGTTCTTGAAGCCTGGCTCAGACTGTACCCAATGCCCCAAACTTCAACTCACTGGCCCTCTAAAGAAGTAAAGGGTGTGTCCAAGACTTCAGCTCTGCTGCTGGAGGTACTAGTACTGTGATTGGTCACAGCATCGGCCTCCCTATGCTCTAGGTCAACTATAGACTACTCTTCCATGGGACTCAAATCACAGAAAGGCAATGGCATTTTGAAAGGCAGAATCTGAGTAGTTGTGAGCTCCAGTCCCAGCTTGGAGCTCCTTGGCATTGTAGAGCCATGTTCCTGAGGCCATTTGGTGACCCAACATTCACACAGGAAGCCTGCACCTTCATTAGAAGGGGTCACTCCAGTGGGCTAGGGCTCAGTCTGGTCTGACCCCCTCCTCCCTGAAACAGGGCTCAAGTGGCTGCCATCTGAACCGTGGCAAGTGACTGTCACATGGAGTTCTGGAAGGGACAGCTTCATCTCCTGGGGTACTTTCGAGACTGCCATAAGCTGCACTATAGACACATTTATCTAATCTCAGGGACTCAGGATTAGACATCAGCATCTTAACACTCAGCTTTGTTCTGAATGTCAGTCAGGTTTGAGACCCTAACATCTGGGCCCAATTTGTATATGTGTTTCATTTATTTCTGGTTTCATTTATAAAGTTAGTTAAGAATACCAGCTATCTCTAAAGATGGCTGTGGGTGACAGAGGACCTGAGTTTGATTCCAGCACCCACATCAAGCAGCTCACAGGTGTCCGTAGCTCCAGCTCCAGGAAATCTTTTGGCCTAGGCAGACACCTACATGCAAGTAGTGTGTGCATATGGCTGCACATGTGTACACACACACACACACACACACATACACACACACACACACACACACACACACACACACACACAGAGAGAGAGAGAGAGAGAGAGAGAGAGAGAGAGAGAGAGAGAGAGAGAGAAAGTGTCTCTGAGAATAACCCCAGACTTGAAGAAGTGGTCAGACCTGTTCATGTCCTGTCCACCATAGTAGGGGCTGGAGTGGCTCCAGCTGCTGGAAGGCTCGCCCCCTGAGTCAGGCCACTCACTGGAAGCTGCTCTTCTGTGCTCTGACAGTCAAAAATCTTACTCCCAGGTTGGCGGATGGCCAGGGCAAGACTCTAGTTACAGCGTGAGTCCAGATTCTGCCAGCACCTACAAGATGAAGAGGTAGCCACCCCCATCTCCCAAGGGGCTTCCTTGGCAGAGTCCACCGGTTTTGAATAGGAGTAACTGCTCTTGCAAATGATTAAGCAGGATTGGCCTGGGCTCTCTGGGGCTACAATCAGGGTCTCTTGTGATGTCATGGCCTCTCGTGGTGTCATGCTTCCAGTGGGTGCATGGGTATATATGACAGAGTCATTGGTAGGTGGTCTGAAACTGGGATGCCAGCATCAGGCCAGACACCATGTGGGAGGGTTATTTCCACGAAGCCATTCTCAGGGCAATTCCATGGACCTGAAAATGGAGTTAATGTGATCAATAGGAGAGTTAATGTCGGGTCAAGGGGTTCAGGAACCCAAGGATTTGAGATAAAAAAAGGCAAAGACATCTATGTAACAGTTAAAGCCCCCATACATGTAGGAATATACCGCCTAAGAAAGAGACATGCATGTCATCCATACATGACACAAAGATGTACACACATACGTCACATTCAAAACACATGCACATGAACACACTCAGATACATATGTTAGGACAATCCACCACACACAGATACACACATACAGAGAAACTCACCATACATAGTTATACCCATTTATACAGATGTAGGGGAACCTGTAGCCATGCCTGCTTAGGGGCTGGCTAAGGTCTGCTTGACCACGCCTGCAAGGGCATGGTCAGGGTGACGTAGGGTGAGAGGGTCAGAGCTGCGTTTCACTTTTGTTTTTCCCTTTTGGCTTGCCTACAGACTGCTGCCACGCCAGCTGGCTAGGTCGCTCTGTAAGTAAGTTTTTTCCCTATTAAATATACTTATATTTCTACTTGGCTCCGTATTGGTAATTTCCCACTTTATCTGGTGTCAGAAAGCGACCTAGCCACCTAAGCAGGTGTGGCTACAGGTTCCCCTACATACAGACACACAGACTATATGGATAATACATATACACACCTCACACAGAAACACATAGGATCACATGCCATGTACATGGGGGCCCTTCCACAGCATCCACATACAAAGGTAAGCACACCAAAACAGATACACACAAAGCAAAAAGAACCAAGGCCCAGCATCCCTCTTTAGACTCTGCCTCCATATCCCGTGGGCAGAAGTTCAAGTTTCCATTGCAATAGCTGAGCAGGTGCATCAGGGCAGATGAGGCAGGTCTTATGTAGGAGGCTGGCTACTGTTTGGTGGTGTCATGTGACACCATTTCCTGGGGAAACGTGAACAAATATCTACTCACCCCAAATAGGGACTCAATTACAAACCAAAGTAACCATACCACCAAAATTCAACTTGTGAACCAAAAAGGTTGCTGGCACCCCTGGCAGGATCATGGGTGAGGGGTTAGCTATGGGGGCAGGGATGACTAAAAGCCCACCTTAGAATGGGTGATGGTTCATGAAAGCTGGAGTCTTGGAGCTCACTGCACAACTTCCAGGCACCTCCACAGGTTGGAAGAATATCTGTTCTAGGCAGACTGGCTCATCTGGTGTCCCAGCAATCCTTACTGATTATATAAACTTGAAGATGGAGTGGCCTTGTGCATTTGATCAGTTTCAGGGACTTCCTGAAGCTTTTGAGTTGTTCACGCTTCCCCTGCTGGATGGAATGTTTTATCAGGGAGGGAACTGATGTACAAGAGGCACACGAGACTGCAGTGGTGGGAAGACTCTGAGAGGATGAGTCTTCTGAGAAACTTCAAGAGAAATGCATTCTGAGAAAACATTGACATGCGGTATCTGCTCGACTTCAAGGTACGTGCATTCTGGAATGAACATTCCCAGGAAAAAATACCAACCAAAGTTTGTGCCATGCTCCCAGGACTGTCTCTCCATCTCCCAAGACCTGACTTCTTCCTTGTCAGGAGGCTTGCTTAGCTTCCAGTGTCCACCCTGTGGAGTACCCCTGCAGCACTCATGGGTCACTAGGGGTGGCTTTATAAGCAAGCACTGGCTTCATCTCCTCTCTGTTCTTCACTAGTGAATATCAAAGAAAACAAGAAGAGGGGTAACCATTGCAGGGGGCGTGGTGGGTGAACACGAGCTGTCTGGAGAAGTTTTACAACTGGGAGGAAACTGCCTGTCCAAAATGCTCCATGAACCTCTGTTGGGAGCCAGGAAAATTCTATTAAGGAATATCTCAAGGTCCAAACCTCCGGTTCAGCTCCAGTCTGCATTGAATTGCTAGCTGATTTGCTGCTGAGTAGCATGGCCTCATTGGGGACAGTCCCCTAGTTTGCATCTCTACAGGACTAAGCATTTGAATAGGCCTGCACCAGGGCGGAGGGCAAGGTGTGTAAGTAACAAGTGAGGACAGGGAGAATTAGGAGTGACCAGGAGAGGGGTCTACCGGAGGAGAGAGAAATGGCCTCATGGCCAGGGAAGCACAGTTAGGAAGATGCCGAATAAAGGGAAGACTCCAGTTTTGCAGCATGGAACTGAGAGTTCTCTAAAGATGACAAGATGCCTATGTTTGGTCTCTATCGCCGTTGGGTTGCTAGGAGTTTCCAAGTCCATGCTCCCCCACTCAGGCTAAACTTCATGGCTACTGTGTCTTGGGGCTGAGACATGCCGGGCCACGACAAACCTCCAGGCTCATTCTAGAAACAAAGCTATGCAGTTTGGTGCAGTGTTGCCGCTGGTTCACCCTGCCTTGGAAAGCTACTTCCTGTCTGGCAGTGTGTTTTTCTAAGCGGGGATCCCTCTGCTTCCTCGCCTGTCCCACACCCTCTGGGGTGGGGGCCTTTCCTGCATAAGGGACATGAGGACATGGGGAATGTGAGAAGCTCTCCCCAGGCAGCTGAGTCTTTATGACCTATAATTCAATGGTTTCATCAACCCCGGTGATTTATAGAAATTGATGGTGTCATCTGATAGGAGCTGTGGGGAAGAAACTGTCCCAGACACTGGCTCTTTATTTTCCATGAGTGAGGGAGAGTTGTTTATGACTAGTCTGCATTTTGAACTCTTTGTTCCATGGCTCGATGACAGCCACGGTGTTCTGAGTCACCCACAGACATAGGAGACTGAGCCCTGAAGCCTGTGACTAATGGCTTCAGTGAAAAATGCTTAGCTTAAAAAAAAAAAAGAAAAGAAAGAAAGAAAAAAGAAGAGGAAGAAAAGAAGAGGGAAAGAAAGAGAGAAAGGAAGAAGGAAAAAGAAGAAAAGAAAAGAAAAGGAAAGGAAAGAAAGAAAAGCAAGTCAAGAGCTCTGCAGGCTTCAAGCTCTGGTGACCCGTACTGGGTGGTGGCAGCAGCTGGAACACCCCAGGGACTGTTTTTTCAGGGTTTGGTAGTGGCAATTTTGGAAGGGTCCTTTCTTCCTATGCATTCATTTTGCAAAGCTATAAGAAATAAAAAGTGGCTGTACATACAGCTTTCTGAGATGAATTGTCAAAGTTGGCTCACTGGCGCCCTCTGCTGTATCCAAATGGTATCGTTTTTTCTTTGCAGGAACTATTGGTTATATTGCCTTGGGATGTGTCAGAGAGAGGGGTGGGAAGGAAAGAGAAGGAGAGGGGCTGAGAGAGGAAAAGAGAGAGAATATGCCTGAGTCTCTGTTGTGAGGTAATGGGACTTTTAGGAGGTAGGCCATCTGTGGCTGGAGGGATGGCTCAGTGGTTAGAAACATTTGCTGCTCTTCTAGACAGAGTACAGTTCTCAGCACTTAAGGTGTGTGGCTTGCAACCACCTGTAACTAGCTCCAGGGATCCAGCACTCTCTTCTGGCCTCTGTAGGAGACCTTTCACACATCACACACACACACACACACACACACACACACACACACACACACGAGCGCACGTGCACTCAGATATGAACACACAAATGAAAAATAAAATAATAAACTCAAAGAAATGGGACCTAGTGGAAGCAAAGTAGTTCACCAGGAATGCTGTTGGAGGAGACACTGGGACCACCTCTCGCCTCTCTCTTTGCTTCCTGGCCACAGTAAGGTGGCCGCCTCCTCAACCGTGTGTCCTCTGGTGATGTACTGTGCCCCCACAGGCACACATCAGCAGTGCCATGACTGAAGCTGTGATGTCCTGGCAGGAGTACAGTTACTGTACGAAGAACCTCGTCAACCTTCCTTTGGCCATCAGATTTTCGAGACTGCTTGCCAAGCAACTGGAGTTTCCCCGGGAGTCTCATGCTAGAAGAAGGAAAAGGCTGAAGTCTGGTGTCAGCCAGGAGGGGGGCTTGTCTCCCAGGGAGAGGTTTACAGCATGTCAAACTGTTTTTCCGGAGACTGGAGCTAAGACTTGTTGATGGGTGGGGCCACTGCTTGACAGGGATGCAGAGATGCATATCTCTGGTCTTGTATTTAAACCTCAACTTCCTGCCAGGACCGGAAAAGATGAACATAAGGGTCACTGGCCCTCTTTGGTCCTTTCCTGTAACACAAATAATAAATGGCCCAGAGACTGACATTAGGGTTCAAGCTTCAAGCTGAAGATCAGAGAAGCAAAGCATCCGAGTCAGTAGATCTTACCTCTACCTCAGGCCGAACAGGCTGATCCTGGCTTTAGCATGACTGGAGACTAATTCATCACACGAGGACCTTTGCCTTTTCCTTTTATACCTCTTCAGTGTTGGGATTGAAAATGTGGGATCCCAAGTGCTGAGATCACCTTTGTGTGAGCTTTGTCTCTGTAGGTCTGGATCAATTTCATGCAGCTCAGTGTGGCCTTGGACTAACAGAGATCCACCTGCCTGTCTCTTGAGTCCTGGGGTTAAAAGTGAGTGCTACCACCACTTTTGGCTGTATGGCTAACTCATGTGGCTTCTGGGATTAAAAGTGCGTATCACCTCTGCCTGGCTCTATGGCTTGTGGCTTTCTGGACCCTCAGGAAAGCTTTAATAAATCATAAATAATACATCACCACATATTCCTAATGGTTACATTGGACAAATCTCCCTTGTCTGCTTTTCACTATTGTGTCTTCTGTTAAACTACTGAAGACAAATGGCTGGACCTGGATTGTTAGGATGGCCAAGGGCCAAGGCTTTAACACTTACTCCAGGAACAAGACCTCTGAGACTGTTGCCAAGATAACCTTTTCTTCCTTCTAAGTTGATTTTCTGGGGTATTTATCTCAGTACCAGGAAACTGATTGGAACAATGTGTAACTCTACCAGCTTTAAAAGTTTGTTCTCTCTCTCTCTCTCTCTCTCTCTCTCTCTCTCTCTCTCTCTCTCTCTCTCACACACACACACACATTCATGTGCAGATACACAAGCACTGCATGCATGTGTACGCGTTGCTCTTAAACTGAGGTTGTTCACAGGGGATGTGTTCTTTGGCACTTGTGTGTGTGTGTGTGTGTGTGCGCGCGCACACATGCTACATTCTCACACACACACACGTGTGTGTGTGTGTGTGTGTGTGTGTGTGTGTGTGTGTGTGTGTGTGTGCACGTGTCTTCAGCTACTTCCAACCTTATTTTCTAAGACAGGGTCTTAAGACCTGGAATGCTACAACCATGATGGTCAGGGCTGCACGGCCAGTGAGCTGCAGTGATCTGCTTCTCCCTCCAGAGCCGGAGCTACAGATGGGTACATATGTCTCTTTACATGGGTGCTGGAGGACACTCAGGTCCCCATTTGTGCTCGGTGCCCTGCTTAGCTTAAACTACCAACTGGACACACCCTAGAGTCACCCGAGAAGGGAATCCCAATTGAGAGGTTGTCACTATTGGCTTAGCCTGTGTACAAGGTGGCATTGGGGGGTAAGAGTGTGTCAACCTATCCATGTAATTGTGGACATATAAACACAGCTCATATTTGTGTGTGCGCTGTGTGCATTTGCATATGCATACATGTTGTATATACATGTGTTTGTACATGCATGTGTATACATGCACACAACGCTTGTCTAGTCATGCATGAATGTGTATGCATGTGGTGCATGAGTGTGTCTGTCATGCATGCATTTGTGCCTGTCCATAACTTCCTTTAGAACAGAGGAGCTCAGGGGCTCTGGAACCTTTACGTTCTCTGCCTGCCACTTTCAGGGTGTCTTCATGGACAGTGGCAAAGCCACTGCCACCCCAGGTGATCACTGGGACTCCTTGTCCCACTTTCTAGTAGGTTAAGGCTAAGCTGTCAGGTCCTCAGCCTGTGAATCTGACACAGATGCTCCCCCAACAAGACAGACCCCTCCTTGCAGGCTCCCCCCACTGTCAGAACTTGACTGTGAGCTCTCGGCTCTGTTCCCACCCACATGTGGCAGTATGGTCCAGGACTCAACATTTCACAGGCTGGTTGCACTTAGGAAGATGCTGGCCAACTCTGGTTGAGGCTTTATCCCATTGTATCCTACCCACTTCCATAAAAGTCATTACAAAACTAATAGTAGATCTTTATTAAAAACAATTTCTAAAATAAACACTCTGTACTGCTACTGGTGGGAGCGCTTGCTGGCAACTGACAACCAGGGCTTCGCTCTGCAGGGAGAGTTGCAATTGCAAGGGCTGACATCCCCGTGGAGTCACTGTCTGGCACGTGAAGCAGGGCTGGGTGTGTGTGGGGGGACATGTCCCAGTGCACACACAGACCATTTTAATGATCGGCGGGATTGGGTGTTTACTGGAGAGACATTCAGTTCTGCATGAGGTATTTGGTATTTGCAGTCGGGGGTGTGGTGAGGCGCTCTGCTGACAAAGGTCATAGGGAAAAGGCACACAGTGAGCCCAGGTAGAAGGGGCTCTGGTCTTCAGAGGCAGCTCATGAAAAAGGACCCAGCCAAGAACCTTGACTGGTTCCTGACCTTGCAAATTTTGAGCATCCATAGTGGAAATCATCCAGGGAGGATCTTCTCCTGGTCTGTCCTCCTTTGTGGCCCCAGGGAGAGAGTTAATCTTGACAGCAAGACACAATTTTCACCAGATGAGAGGGCTGAACACTGGCCACAGTGTGATGTCTACACATAAGAACCTGTTTTGGCCTTCTAGAGGAAGGCAGAGCCCCTGCCTCCATCCCATTCAGTCATTATCTAGACAACGGTCAGCCTGGAAAGGAGGAACACTGCTAGAGAGGCCAAAAAGAAGACAGAGGCTTCCACAGGCCTCTCACATGTGCTCTCCAACCTGCAAGGTGACCTTTTTATAGCCCCACCCTGGGGACAGGGGAAGGCCGGAGCAGAGTCCTTGTTCAGATGTGGTCCAGATGGTCCTGTCTCCATAACCAATACATCGGCCCCTTTCTTTCCTGACTCTAAACCTGCAGGTGGCCTGACCCATGGGACTTCATCAGCAATTTTGTGTTCCGTGGGTCTGCTCAGTGAGTTCAACATACAGGGATCCCCTCTTTAATGAGACGATTGATCCGTCAGCACAATTCCAAACACATTGATGGCTTCTGAGTACTTCTCAACTCTTCTCTAAAGGACTCCTGACTAAGAGAAGCCACGCTCCTTGTGTCCACAGCCTGAAAGGCACTGATTACACCCTCTCTCCATTCTTCCCCTACCACCCACGGGGTTTCCTGCACCATCCCTGCTTGTACATGTCACAGTGTCTCAGAGGTGAAGATGAGGTTTGTGTGTATTCCCAGACAGAATGGGGGCTATGCAGCCTTTGTAACTCTTAAGGTCCTCAGCAAAAGTGCTCTGAATGGGTGACACTTGGCGTATGATCAAATAGGAAGCCACACATAAGCCAAGTCTAGGAGGATAGAACGGAATTCTCAGGTCACATGACCTCAGCTCAGAATTGCACTTAGCAAGGCTTTCTTGTGGTGAAGATCAAATCTCTGGTTTTATTGCGAATTAAAAATTCCATTCAGAAACTCATCTTGAGATGGTCTTGGTCACCATGCTGCCCTCTGCTCTGGTCTGAATGTGTCCCCTCAGGGTCTATGTGTTGGAGATTTAGTGCCCAGATTCACTGGCATGGTGTTTGGAGATGGGGCCTTTGGGGGATGAGGTGGGGTCTTGAGGGGGGCCCTGAGATGGGATCCGGGCCTTCATAAGAGGAGGACAGACCTGAGACAGCTCACCTGCTCTGTTTAACCCTATAGGAAGGCCCCTGCCTCGTGCTGCACCTGCCTGGTGCAGAAGGGATGTGCACATGTGTAACAGACACACTCTTCCCTTTGTACATGGCCCTTCTAGGTGTTCAGCTACAGCGACAGAAATGGGTGGATCCTGTCGTGGCTTGAATGTGAAGGGCCCCACCACCCAAGGCTCACATATTTGAACACTTGGTCCCCTGCTGGTGGCACTCACTGACTAGGAAGCTTGTGGAACCTTTGGAGGTAGGGCCTTGCTAAAGGAAGTGGGTCACTGGGGTGGTGGTGGCTTTGAGGCCTAATAGCCTGACCCCACTTCCTTGGCCTCCTGAGTGTGGATGCCATGTGGCCTTCCAGCTTCCTGCTCGGGCTGCTGAGTCTTTCCTTCCTGTTGTAATGTCTTCTCAACCACGATGACCTATCCCAACTGTGAGCCTAAACTGATCCTCCCTCCCTCCCTAAACTGCTTGTGGGGTCTTTTGTGGCAACAATGAGAAAAGTACCTAGCAGACATGCATGCCATCACCAACTCAGAGGGGATCCTGGCTATGCTTCCTCTGCAGAAGGGAGGGTCTCTGACTCGTGCAGGACACACACTGCTCACTCGCAGAGGGTCAAGGGAGCCCACCTTCCCTGGCAGCCTCCACGGAGAACGTTATTCACACCTCCTCCTGCAAGCACACAAGGACAGACTTCAAGTCACTCTGCAGGAAGGCAGACGCCAGGGCCGTGTCAGCCAAGTCAGTGTGTCTCATCCATGTGGTATTTCTGTCTCCAGTGTTGAGAGCAAAAACAGTGTCCAGGCTTGTTACTGTCCTTAACCGCCTTGGTGCTTGCCAGCTGTGCTGGTGAGTTTTCTCTTTATTTCCTTTGCTTAAGTATCACGGCACTTTCCCGATTGCAGGGGAACATTGCAGTCCCGGGCTGTTCCTGAATGTGACCCATAATGAAAACCACATGGATGGAAACAAAAGCCAGAATGATGAATCCATGGGGTCTTGCTGCTGCTCTGTCTTTTGGGACCAGATTGGCTGTGAAGGTGAGTCCTAGCTTGGCTTAGCTCTCACCCTGGACAGAGGGAGAGGAAACAGTGGAAACCAGTTTATCTGAGTGAAGTTTCTGTAATCGCTCCAGGATCCAAGGAGGCCAATGAAAGGCACCCAAGCTCTTAGTTAACCACGTCGTAGTAGTAATTGCGAAGCCGCAGTTCCACAGCTGAGAATCCCGGCCTTTTCTCTACACTGAAGGAGAAAGAGATGTATCAGTGTTTGTAGATAGGCTTGTGGAAACATGATTATGCCACTGTGCCCCCTGGTGGTAAGTACTGGTCACTGCACCCTGTACCAGTGTGGGTCAGAAGTCTCTTCCACTCCCAAGTTACAGGGCACAAGCCTGCATTTTACAAGATTGTCTTCCAGCCTTGTGATCTGGAAGAATTTTACATTATGCTATGGAACACCTTCTGTGTCTGAAAACAGCTAACTTGTCCCTGTGCTGTAGACGTATTGAACAGTTGACTAGTGATCTCTGTGTGTAGTCTTATAAATGTGGGTAGACATGTATGGAGCTGTGATTTAAGTGTGTGTGTAAGACAGAGGACAGCCTTGGTGTCATTCCCCAGACACCACCCACATTGGTTTTTTGAGGCAGGGTTTCTAAATGGCCTGGAACTCAATGGCCAGGCTGGCTGATCAATAAGTCTCTGGGATCTTCGGTTTCCATCTCCTCCCTGGTGCTGGAACCAGAAGCACGTGCCACTGTGGCTGGCGTTTTTACATAGGTTCTGGGGTTTGAACTCAGGTCTCTCCACTTACATACCAAGTGCTTTACCACTTGAGCCATCTCCTAAGTCTCTTGGCTCAAAATCCTAAGAGGTTATGGACAGAGCTGTAATGCACCCTACCTGCACCCTGGCTGGACTTTCAGAAAGAGGGTGCTGGCATGTGCTCTTGCAAGAGCCTCCAGACTTCCATGACCAAAGCAAAGAGCAGACCCCGTGCATCCTAAATCTATGCACCGTGAGTGGGTCTGTGCTGCTCACAAGTGAGATGCCGAGGTGAGCAAATGATGGGAGAAATTTTTACCTCCTGACTGAAAGGGAGCTCACTCCCTCTGTGTTCATGGGGGGGGAGGGGTTCCTGGCCCTGCAGGTTAACAAAACCCTCTGGCGTTCAAGTTCCTTCTATAAAATGGCACAGGGACTGGGGACACAGCTCAGTGTATAAAGTGTCTGTGTCCAAGTGTGAGGACCTGAGTGTGGGTCACCAACAGCTATATAAAAGGCAGATACGGCCGGACCTATCTGTCCAGCACTGGGGGGTGGACACACGTGACTCCCATGGGACTTGCTGGCTGCCAGTAAAGCAGAAGTGGTGTGATTAGGTTTAGGAAGGCATTTTGCCTCAAATAATAAAGTGGAAAGGTCCAGTGAGGTGGTTCGGTGGGCAGAGGCACTTGCTATCAAACCAAAGGGCCTGAATCTGATCCTCAGTACCCACACAGTAGGAGAGAACTGAGTCCCAAAAGTTTCTTCTGACCTTCACATATGTTCTGGGGCACACTCTAATACTTGCATATACATGTACTTACACACACACACACACACACACACACACACACACACACACACACACACAGAGAGAGAGAGAGAGAGAGAGAGAGAGAGAGAGGCAAAAGAGTAAATGAAGAAACAACAAGGTGGAGAGTGATGGAAGAAGACACCCAAGTCAGCTGTGGCCTCCACATGCACATGCACGGGCGAGCACACTTGCACGCACACACACATGCACACAAACCTGCACCCACTGCGCACAGGGATCAGTCTCTGCACATAATTCTGACATTTTAAAATCACCTTTAGGATTCTCGTAGTACCTGAGGTTGAAGGCGCAGGGATTGAAGGCAGGAAAAACATGCTCACACCAGACACAATTAAAAAAAAATAACCTAGGAAACCTGCTGGTGCAGAGTCTGTGGGAATCTCAGGGCCAGGAATTCCTCCCAGGGCAGAGCTCTGTAGAGCTGACTGGTCTCAAGCTCATCTTTCTAACAGGGAGCATCTCCTATCTCGGTGGCACCAGAAGGCTTCGGCACAGTGGCTGGGACCCTCCCTGACAGGCGCCTCTGGACATGCCTAGTGGCTCCTGGTGCTGTCACCACGCACACAGTGTCCCGCTCAGCAGCTGTTAGGCAAAGCAAAGCACACTGCCCCTAAGAATGGGGTGGGGCTTCTGACCCTGTGGGCGGAGCAGTCTGAGTGTGGCGGGTGGCAGCCCTGCCCCACTGTGTGGGGACTTCTAGCCCTGAGTTGCCTGTGGTCATCAGGAGCTTCTAGACTGGGTGTGAGGCTCTGGGGAAGCAGGGATACGCTCAGACACTGTCAGAGGCAGGGGCTGTTCTGGATGCTTGAGATGCCATGTGGGACTCTGTGATTTCCTCGAGTCCACATTACGGTCTCATAAAATCCCAACAGCTCTGCAGCATAACTCTGCAGCTGTCCTAAGTATGTTCTACTATGTTCCCACAGCTGCAAAATGCATATATGACTGTCCCTGCCTCAAAGAGACATGATTGGATAGTAAAACAGTCGATCTCTGGCCCCACCTCCTGCCATCACTTACGTAGAAGGCAGTGCATTCCTGATACATCAAAAAAAAATTCATACTTCATTTTAATACTCAGTGTGATGGCTAAAGACACTCCATTTTATGCTATGCATCCATCTTGGTACCCACCAGCTGTTTGTCACTGACTCCAGTCCCTGGAAGATAAGTTCCCAGTCACCCCGACTCTGTCACCCTATCCAAAGATGTACAGGAATGGCTGTCTACTTGTTATGATATGACCAGCTGCTTTTTGGCTTCTGTAACTTGCTTATGCAGATACCTAAAGAGTGTCTTGAGTTGCCTTAACCACTGAACTTGACAAAAAAGACCAGATTTTGCTTGCTTGCGTAGATATGAAGGTCTTCTTGTGGTTTTTGTCTTGAAAAAAGAAAGAAAGAAAGAAAGAAAGAAAGAAAGAAAGAAAGAAAGAAAGAAAGAAAGAACCTTCTCCACCCCCCCACCCCTCAGTCCACTTCATTGCCTTCTCAAATTTGGCTCCTAGATTGTTTGTCCCAGAGCAGCTAATCAATAAGTCTTTTAATTACAATTGGATTAGGTCTGTGTGGTCCTTTCCCAGGGGTCACAAACACCATGACACCAGCTGTGAAGGGCAGTTTTAATTGTCAACTTGACACAGTCTGGAACCACCTGGGAAGACAGTCTCAATGTTGTCTGGAACAGGCGGGCCTATGGGGGATTGTCTTGGTCATGTTATTTGATGTGAAGACCCAGGCCACCATGGGTTACCGTCCTTGGGTCAGGGAATCCTGGCCCTTCCCAGAAAGGAGTGAGACGAGCACCAAAAGCACGCACAACAGCCTTTCTCTCAGCTCTCCACTGCGCTGATGCGACCAAATGTTTTCAGTTCCTGCCGCCATGACCTCCTTGTGATCAGGGACTGTAATTTGGAGTTCTGACGTAAAATAGATCCCTTGCCCCTATGTTAGCTTTTAGCAGAGACATTTTATCACATCAACAGAAATAACTAGGACACTAGCCACACCATCTACTCCTATAAACCGCCGGGTCATTGGCGGCAAGGGTTTGGTACTCACTCGTACGTCCAGCAAAGGTTCATGAGGTCGTACATCTCTCTGGGGCACCCTGGAGGGCACCCCATACGCTCCCCTTTCTCCAGCATGGCAGTCACTTCACTCCCTTTCATCCCCTGAGACATGGAAATGCACACAAACTCTTCAAACATAGGCCAACAAACAAAAGTACCTCACCCCCAGAGACAGAGGGACACAGACACAGGCTGTGCAATTTCAGGTGACATCTGTCACAATGCTAGGGGCCCTTCCTCTGGACTCCTAGAGTCAGATGTGACTGCCCAGTGTGAAGGGCTGGATGTGTTGGGGAGAAGGCGGGCTTTGGGGTTTCTGCTCTGATTCTTCATTTAGGGATTGGCTTTGTGGGATGCAGGGCTTTTATTCGCGACAATCTGTTGAGTGGCACTGTAGGACCTGCTTACATGCAGGAAAGTGTGCACACGTGCACACACACAAGCACACACATAGCAACGGCTAAAATAGTTGACGCTGTCACTGGCACCATTTCTATTTTAACTCTCAAGAAGGATGGTCTGGGGCCATGTCTGCTGAGTGTACCTAACACACAGTGGAAACGCGTTCACTTAGCATCATGTCATGCCCAGGTTACCGTAAGCTGAGGCTGCACTAACTGCCCGCCGTTAGAGGGTGATGAGAGACCCCGGGGTGTCCCCAGGTTCCTGTGTCAACGATCTACACTGAGTGATGCTTTCCTAAGGCACGCGGCTGAGACGTCAGACACACAGCTGAGCACGGCTCACTCTGTAAGGCTTCTGCCCGTAGGAGAACGCTTCCCACATCAGGACCCCGAAGCTCCAGACGTCACTCTTGCTGGAGAACTTGTAGTAGTTAATACATTCAGGGGCGTACCACTTCACGGGCCACTTCCCGTGGGTCTGGGCCTGGAAGCAGAGTGACGTTAAGTCAGGTGTGCACATGCCCAGCTGTGCAGGAGTTGGGTTTGAGAACTGGGGTGGAGAAAAGCCTCTGCTGGAATTCGTAGCGTCAACTCGAATGCAAAGGAGTCAGAAAAATCTCTCAAGAATCATCCCGTTCTGGGGCCGAGGAAGTGGCTTAGTTAGTAGTGGGCATGCACGAAGCCCTCCGTTTGAGTCCTAGAACAGTATAACCCCATCACGGTGGTGCATGCCTCTAACCCCAGAACTCGGGCCTGTGCACACAGCCTGGGCTGCAGGAAGCCCTGCCTAAAAAAGAAAAATCAACTTCTTCAATTTATAATGATGAAAGCAAGTTGGCACAAACATTCCATCATGTTTTTCAAAACTCAAAATCCCCAGGGCCAGCAAGATGGTTCAAGTGGGTAAGGTGCCTGGTACCAAGCCTGAAGATCTGAGTTCGATTCCTGGGATAGAAGGAGAGAATCAACTCCTGCAAAGTTGTCTTCTGATCTCTATTAGTACATGGTGGCGCGCACGCACGCACACACACACACACACACACACACACACACACACACACACACACACACGACACACACACATACACACGCACACACACACACACATATATACACACCCACACATACACACACGCACACGCACACACATACACACACACATACACACATATGCATGCACACACACATACACACACACACACCACACACACACACATACACGTACATGCACACACACACATACACACACGCATGCACGCGCACACACATACACACACATACACACATATACACACATATACACACACACCACACACACATACACGCACATGCACACACACATACACACACAAACATACACACACACACACATACACACACACATACACACACATACACACACATACACACACACATACACATACAGACACATGCACACGTGCACACACATACACATACACACACACACACACATGCACACACACACACACACATACACACACACACACATACACACACACACATGATAAATAAATAAATGTAAAAAAAAATAAAAGACATGAGATGCTGGCCTAAACGAATCTTCAGTTGAGACATGCTAAGTATTTGGGCTTTTGTTACTTGACTGACAGAATTAAACTTAAGAATACTTTTCCACAAGGTTACTAGTGAGATTTCTAGCACAATGAAATACAAAGAGCTTATATTTATCTTTCAATGTTTTTATGGCCTGCTGCCATGAGCCTGCGCCGAGCTGTCCTACCTTGTAGTAGTTTTCGTCAGCACTAAGGGCTTTGGAAAGACCGAAATCGCTGATCTTGGCATAATGCTGGGTGACCAGAAGCACGTTCCTCGCAGCCAGATCTCTGTGCACAAAATTGCACTCTTCCAAATACTTCATTCCCATGGAAACCTGGTGAACCAACTCAATGATGTTCTTATCCTTGATGTGTCTAGAATAACAGGCTATCATTAGCAAGAGTACACGGCGGTCATTCCAAACAGTCATGAGTCACAGGCTATCATTAGCAAGAGTACACGGCGGTCATTCCAAACACAGTCATGTTCTTCTTGTACATGGAAGAGGGGGTCCATTCATTCCTTTTTTTCAAACAATAAGTCAGGGGGCTGGGAAGGTGGTTCAGTGTGAGGACACTTGCTGCATAAGTGTGAGGACCTAGATTTTGGTCCCCAGAAGCCATGTGAAAAAGCTAAGCATGGCCACATGTGCCTGTAACGTCAGCACTAGTAGGGGGGGAGACAGGAAGATCCTGAGGTTTGCTGGTCACCAGCCTAACCAAAAAAAATCTAAACAAAACAGCAGAACTTCCTGCTTGGTGAGAGAACCATTTTTTCTCTTTCTTTCTTTCTTTCTTTCTTCCTTCCTTCCTTCCTTCCTTCCTTCCTTCCTTCCTTCCTTCCTTCCTTCCTTCCTTTCTTTTTTGAGACAGGGCATCACTACTGTACAGCCCTAACTAGTCTGGAACTTGCTATGTAGATGAGGCTGGTCTCAAACTCACAGGGATCCACCAACCTCTGCCTCTCTGGTGTTGGGATTAAAGACATGTGATACCTACCACACCTGGCTGTGTGTCCAGGGAATAAAGCAGAAAGAGGTGGAGGAGGACACACAATGTTCCGGCCTCTGCATGTATACATGGGCATGCATATCCATGCACATGTGTATATACACACATACTCGACACACTGACACGAAAACAAACAACAACCCCAGGAAGCATGAGTGTGGCAGGTAATCTCTCTGACACAGTGTGTTTCATTTTTAGGCACGCACAGAAAGTCATAGAGGGCTGTGGAGACAGCTTAGTTGGCAAAGCGCATCTTGCAAGCATGAGGACCTGAGTTTGATGCCCAGGGCCAGTGTGAAAATAAAGAGGTCCCATGTGTGCAATCTGAATGCTGAAGAAGTAAAGCCGGTGGATTCTTGGTGCTCTCTGACCAACTGATCTAGCATAATTGATAAGCTCCGGCCAATAAGAGACCCCTGTCTCATAGGAGGCCGGTGGTATTCCAGGGGACGGGCATTGCTCTGCGTCGACTTGTGGTCTCCACCTGCTGCACCTGCACAAACATTCATATTCACACATGCATATTGTAAATAATAAAGAAAAGCTGTATAAAATGAGAAGTGGTCAGTCTTGACTCAGGGGAGTCAGGGATGGCTCTGAATCCCCTGTTCTGTAACTGGACAGGTTACAAATCAACTCTGTGCTTCTTTTTCCTACCTGTAAAGAAGGGCTCACAATGCCTTGCTACACTCAGTCTGAGGCAACAGCTAAGTAAAGTACAAACAATGTAGCAACAATGTGGTGAGCTAAGCCACTGAATTTGGCTCATTCCAATAGTTTCTCTATGGATCACAGCCTCAGAGCAGCTGTGCCGAGACCTCTGATGAGCAATCAGTGAGCAGCAGCCTGCCCCTTCAGATGCAGGGACTCAAGAGGTCAACCATGGAAGACAAAACTGGTACCCAGGAATGTGTTTGTTCAAGGTGTTTTCTTTTTTGTTTTGTTTTGTTTTTTCAAGACAGGGTTTCTCTGTGTAGCTCTGGAGCCTGTCCTGGTGCTCCCTTTGTAGACTAGGCTGGCCTCGAGCTCACATAGATCCATCTACCTCTGCCTCCCAGGTGCTGGTATTAAAGGCGTGTGCCACCACTGCCCGGCTTGTTCCAGATGTTTATCTAAGAAGAATGTTTTGCCTGTTGCAGGGAGATGACCTGTCCACACACACTGAGGATTTTATCACTGGACAGACTCAGGGAGAATAAAGACCAAATGGTGGATTCCAGTTGTTTTCTGACAAAGGCTAGGGAGATGCCCCAGTTGGTAAAATGTTTGATGCACAAGGATGAAGACCTGAGTTGGGATCCGCAGCACTTATATAAAAGCCAGGTATGGCAGTCGGGACCTGGAATCCCCAGGGTCCCGGGCCAGCCCAGTTTGTCTGAATTGGTGAGCTCTAGTGTCAATGAGAGACCTTGTCTCAAATGGTAAGACAGAGAGTTAAGCGATTGTTCAGTGGTTAAGAACACATGTTGTTCTTGTATAGGGCCTGAGCTTGGTTGGGAGGTTCACAATTGTCTGAAACTCCAGCTCCAAGAGCTCTGACTCTTCTGGCCTCTGTGAGTATCTGCACTCATGTGGTACACACTCACTCAGACATATACACATAAATAAAAAACAATAAGGTGGAGAGTGACAGAGGATAGAGAATGACACCCAATATTGACCTCTGTTCTCCACACACTTGCATTCACCCATAGGTGCAAACACTCGCAGAGAGAGAAAGAGGGAGAGGGAGACGGAGAAGAAGCCGGGGGTGGGGGAGAGAGAGCTAAAAGAACTAGATCCAAAGGCTGCATCTTCCTTCATTGGTTTCTCAATTCCCTGAGCAGGGAGCAATGTGGGAAGGTAGTAAGGGAGAGAGAGAGAGAGAGAGAGAGAGAGAGAGAGAGAGAGAGAGAGAGAGAGAGAGAGAGAGAGAGAGAGAGAGAGAGAGAGGAGAGAGAGAGAGAGGAGAGAGAGGAGAGAGAGAGAGAGAGAGAGAGAGAGAGAGAGAGAGAGAGAGAGAGAGAGAGAGAGAGAGAGAGCTCCCCACAGAAACCAGGCCCCAGCACGGCGCGCACAGCACAGCACAGCTCCTGGGCTCCTGAGCTCCGCGCACCTGTTCTGCTGCAGGTACTTGTTGAGCGGCCCCAGCTCTGCCATCTCCATCACCAGCATCCAGGACTCGGCCTCACAGATTCCAATCATGCGCACAATGTAGGGGTTGTCCAGCTGCTGCATGACGTTTGCTTCCGCCAACAGCTCGTCCTTCAGAGCAGGGTTGTTGGCCTCATTCTTCAGGATTTTCACAGCCACTGTTTTCGTAACTCTATAATACAGATTGTAGCTCCTGAGAAACTTGCAAAGCTGTCTAGAAGTTCTCCCCTGTGAGGCACATTCCCCGGGGGTGGCTGGGGTCGGGAATGCTGACATGCTTGCTGCATTCAGAAAACGACCACAGGCTAGGGGGACAGATCAGTGTGCAAGGCGCTTGCCTTGCAAGCGTGAGGACGCGAGTTCTGATCCCCAGAGCCCACAGGAAGTGGATACAGTGGAATATGTCTGGAATCCCAGCACTTCCAGGGCAAGAAGACAAGAGATAATCCACGGACACTTGTGGGGCCAGCAGCAAACCCCAAGAGTCTGTCTCAAGCAAGATGAAAAATAAGAAGTGATACCCAGGGTTGTCCTTTGACCTCTATATGGGTGGTGTGACAAGAGCACCTGCACACACACACACACACACACACACACACACACACACACACACACACACCGCAAATGCTCTGAAAAATGGCTAGTATCATTTTACACATTTGTGTAGAAATTTTATCCACAGGTGTAGTTTTTCAAATCATACATAGTTAATGTTTGTTCCTTCATTTAAGTCACATTTTGTTAGAATATTTTCAAGAGTTTGGTGTGATCCATGCGATATTTTAGTGAGAAAATGAAAAAAAAATCTATATATTGGAACCACATTGGGGTTGCTTAAATTTAACAAAACCCGTTGGGGGGAGAGAAGTGTTTCTTTATCTTTAACTCTGAGCTTTAACAATGTGTGAACTGGGCATGGAGGTGACCACCTGTGACCCGGCACCCGGCATCCCAGAGGTAGATCCGGGAGGACCAACAGTTTAAGGTCATCTTTAACTCCCTCTGAATATAACAGCTGTCATTCCTGTCAGATCAGCCATGCCTTTTGCAAGAGAGCAGCAAGACCAGCTTTGTCTGCCACTGATCCCTCACAGAAGGAAAGTGTGGGAACAATCACAGGACTGTCACCTGGACTCCTGTGACTCTCTGGCACCTCCCAGATAACTGTATGAGATTCTGTCCTAACTGAACATAGACTCAGGGTCTTGGGAGGTACTAGAGCACACAGACTGTGAAGGTCAGCAGGAGTGTGTGAGGGTGTATGTGAGAGGGGTGTGGTGGTTTGAAAGAAAGTGGCCCCCCAAAGGGAGTGTCATTATTAGGAGGTGTGGCCTTGTTGGAGGAAGTGTGACACTGTGGAGGTGGGCTTTGAGGTCTCATATATGCTCAATATACCGCCCAGTGTCTCAGACCACTTCTTGTTGCCTATGAGTCAAAATGTAGGGCTCTCAGCTACTTCTTTAGCACAGTGTCTGCCATGTCACTCCATGATGATCATGGACTGTCAGCTGTCCCATTAAATGTTTTCCTTCATAAGAGTTGTCATGGTCGTGATGTCTCTTCACAGCACCAGAAACCCTAACTAAGACAGGGACCATACACATCCCTGTAGAAGCCATCATCCACACTAAAGCCAGGCTTCTCAGTGGTGCAGCTCCTGTAAGCAACCCCTCATACATGCTCTGTAGCAAGCCTAATAAGCTCATTGGTCCCCCAGGTTGGACTTCGGGGGGAACTGTGCTCTGGTTTGTGGTTGGTGCACTGGAAGAATGACTAGGTGCTTGGTTACATCACCCAGGGTTAGCCTCGGCAGCAGACAGTCTTCCAATCTATTGTTCTTTGATAGACAGAAGAACAATGCCCCACAACCTGTAAAGCAGGGTACCGGACATTGATGGAGAATGCTCCAAGCTGAGCAAAGCCCCCAGACTGTAAAATATTAAAACAGCTTCTGTAAAGATCCACCAGCTGTGACATACATATAGCTCCCTGCAATGTCATGTAATTTGCCAACTAGGTTATATGCATACATGAATACCAGGTTCCTTTGTGATATTGAAAATGAGCATCTGGGCCCAGAATTAAAGAGCATACGTTGTTTTATATTTTTTTCTTTTTGAGACAGGGTTTTATGTAATCCATTCTGGTCTCAAATTTACGGTATAGTGGAAGATGACCTTACACTTCTGGCCCTCCTGTCTCCACCTATGGGAAGCTGGGGATCACAGGTAGTCACCACCATGCCTAGTTTGCACCTCTCTCTCATTAGGCTTTGTTAAGTTTAAGCAAGCCCTCAACATGTTTCCATAACATAGATTTTTCATTTTCTCATAAAAATATCATGTGGATCATGCTGACCTCTTGAAAATTTTCTAACAAAATGTGGTTTAAATGAAAGAACAAACATTAACTATGTATGACTTGAAAAATCACATCTGTGGTAAAATTTCTACAAGAACGAGAAGTTGCCTTTTTTTTTTTCTGAACTTTCAAACTGGAGAATAAAAGCAGAACTAGTTAGTAAGGGGGCAGTGAGAGGCTCAGGAGGCAAAGGTACATGCTGCCAAGCCTGATGACCCAAGTTTGATCCCCATGGGCATGTGTGTACACACACACACACACACACACACACACACACACACACCGAATAGAAACAGAGCAAATCTGACAGGCACATAGAAAAGCACACATAACCAGTATTGTAGTAATTTGGGATGTAGCCAGTGGTCTTTACAGGTGGATTTAGAGTAGTAGCAGCACCCAAGCAGCCTCTCTGGATCCTCCTGAGACCATGAAAGGTTCCATTCTGTCATCTCTAGCCACCTACTTTGATTTTTGTATTTGGGTCTATTGTTACATCTAGGGTGTGAGGGAGGGATCCAAATTAAGAAGTTAAAAAAGAAAAAGGCTCTTGATCCCTCTAAATGTTTACAAAAGAAAACACCACCTCTTCTAGAAAAGCAGGAGAGAAAGTGGCGATTCTCCACTTAGTCTATGAGGCTGCCGGTGTTCTGATGTAAGAGACTATAAGGCCCAATTACCGGAAATGTAAGAAATAATAATAACTTCATGTGGTGGCTTGAATGAGAATAACCACTGTAGGGTCATATATTTGGATAATTGGTCCCTAGTTGGTAGAACTGTTTTGAGAATGATAAGGGGGTGTGGCCTTATTGAAGTGGGTGTGACCTTGTTGGAGTGGGCGTGGCTTTGTTGGAGTGGGTGTGACCTGTTGGAGTGGGTGTGGCCTTGTTAGAAGAGGTATGCCATCTTTGAGGTTTCAAAAGTTCATGCTAGGCCCAGTTCCTTGCTCTTTGCCTCCAACTTGTGGATAAGACACAAACTCTCAGTTACTGCTGCAGCGCCACCACTCTCTGAAACTGTAACAAGTGCCCAGTTAAATGCTTTCTTTTTAAGTTGCCCTGGTCGCTGGGATGTCTTTTCACAGCAATAGACAGTAAGTAATTAAGACACTTCATGAGCACAGGTATGATAATTATGAGGTAAATACTAAGAGATTATATTCAATCACTTCTGTTTTTTTTCAGGGGGAGGGATTCGAGACAGGGTTTCTCTGTGGCTTTGGAAGCTGTCCTGGAACTAGCTCTTGCAGACCAGGCTGGTCTCTAACTCTCAGAGATCCACCTGCCTCTGCCTCCTGAGTGCTGGGACTAAAGGCGTGTGCCACCACCACCCGACTTTCAATCATTTCTGAAGAAAAGATATAATTGATGAAAGACTGGAGAATTTACCCAAAGAATGAGGGGTATGTTTAAGATCTAAAATCTGATGGGTGTAACTCACCAGAGGAACACACATACACACACAAAAAGAACCACAGAATGAGCTCAGTGGAGGGAGAGAGTCTTCAACAAAATTCAACATAGATCCATGACTAAAGACCTCCCAGAAATACAGGAACAAAATGAAACTTCTTCAGCCTGGTAGACAGCAGCCATAATGTACAGTTACCAACCATACCCAAGGGGAATGCTGGGATCTCTCTCTGTGTAAGCCGGCATGAGGCTCCTGACAGTTATAAAACACTACTCTCCACTCCCTAGATACTGCACCAAGGCAAGGAAAAACACTCTGAGAATACAGATTAGCATGATGAAGAAGGTATCATTATTGGGCCAGAGAGGCAGCTCAGCCTGTTATGTGCTCGCCATGAAATCGTGTGGACTGGGGTTCAATCCCCAGTGCCCAAATATGTCAAAATGTGGGTGTGGTACACAACTGCAGCACTGGGGAGGCACAGACAGGTGCATCTCTGTGATTCTCTGGCCAGTTTCCGTAGCCTAATCAGGAAGACCCAGATCCCAGTGAGAAACCCTGCCTCAAAATAACAAGGTGGGTGGCTCCCGAGGAATGACAGCTGAGGCTCATTTTTGACTTCTGCATGCATTTGCACCCACCGCCCCCCACACTCACACTCACACTCACACACACACTCACACACACACACACCTGCACAAATGTGTACTCACACCCACACATACTTGTGAACACATCTGAACATAAATACCCATACTCACACAAACATACAGGTGTGCATGCACACACACACAGATCTGCCATTATTCATAAGTGACACAATTCTGTGTTAAAGAGAATAGCTAGATAAACTGCTACTGGTCACAACCGACCTCAGCAGTGTTGCTGGTTGTCACATCTATGTATAAAATCAGTTTTAGTTCATACATAAGGTATAGAAGATCAAATGGAAAATGCTACGTGATACTGCACATTAGCATCAAAATACCCTGAGTACCAAAAGTACTTAGTACTACACACAAACCACCTGAGAACGCATGTAAGGGAAGCTGACCACATTTTGATACAGAAAGCTAAACAAGTCTGCTGAGAGAGTGTAAAGAACTGAGTCCAGAGAGAGACTGGGCTGAGTTTAGCAGCTGGAAGACCCGGTGATGTAAAGACATTCATTGTTTTGCCTCACAATGGTCTTGGTAGAACACAGCTTCACAACTCCCTAAAACCTGCAGTTGAAATTGTGTGTAAATTTGTATTAATTAACCATATTAATTCATATTAATTAATCAAGGTGTTAAATACCGAAGAATTTAAACAAGACAAATTGGGAAAAATCTATGTCTAAATGTAGAAAATTAATACTCAGGTTTTCAAAAGGTTTTTTTTTAAATTATGTATTCGTGTGTGTGTGTGTGTGTGTGTGTGTGTGTGTGTGTGTGTGTGTAAATGTGCACGTTGAGTGCAGAATCCAGAAGAGGGCATCAGATTCCATGGAGCTGGAGTTCCAGGCAGCTGTGAGTCATCTGATGTGGGTGTTGGGAGGTGAGCTTAGGCCCTCAGGGAGACAGTATACCCTCTCAACCGCTGAGCCTTCTGTCTCTTCATGTTCAACTTTGCACACCCTCTTAACCTCTGAGCCGTCTCTCTGTCTCTTACCATTCAATTTTAAAAGTGACTGTGATTCCCATACACATACTTAAAAATTTTACACACATATAAAGATCCCGCATCTGCCTACACTAAGGTTAGTCACAGGTAGTCATGTTTGGGAGGTACAATATATTCATATTTTCTTAGGAGTTTGCTTATTTTGATTTAGTTATTTCCTATGGGGCACATATACTAAAGTAAACATTTCATTAATATAACTACAGTCAGCTTACACAAAGGGTACTTTTGCCACAAATGAGTCAGCAATGAAGCCTGGCGAAATGGATCAGTTGGTAAAAGAACTTCTGCCAAGCATGATGATGAGATTAATGCCCAGAACCCATGTGTATGAGAGAGAGAACCGACTCATGTGTCCTCTGACCACACGAGACGGGTGCTGGGCATATATGCACAACACACAAAATAAAACATACATGAAAAAATATTGCATCAGAAATGAATACATCTAACGCTAGTGAAAACGTGCTTAGCATGCCAGGTTAAACTTCATGTGTGGGATTAAAGGGACATTCTAGGGGCATTCTTAGATGTTTCTGTAACACATGCTCACACCGAGGACCACAGTAACACAACTGGCAAAGGTACTTACTTTTTCATTCGGTAGTATCCCTTTTTCACGGTCCCGAAGTTACCAGAGCCCAGTTCATCTTCCTCCAGGGTCAGCAGGCTTCTGTCTAGGTAGACCTCTTTGGGCCGGATCTCTTCGGGGTCAGCATAAGGGCTTTCATACACCTCCGTGTCCATGGGCAGGGCTTCTCTCTGAAGGCCTGCAAGGTAGTTAGGTAATGCGTAACTTCAGACAGGACTCCTGTGAGTGTTACCCCTTCATACCCTGCCCTCTGCTCCACTCCTTTGCATGCAGCTGAGAACTGAAGCAAGAAAAGAACATCAAGATGGATAAAGGTGGATAACACCCCCTCCTCAGGCTTTAAGTAAGGTGTGAACATTCTTTGACACTCTCCTGTTGGGAGGTGCTGCCAATGACATGCTCCTTGCTGGCTTTTTATAACTCAACCAACAGAGTTCAAGAGAATTGTTGCATGTGTTTCCCAAGGCGAGGCTGTGAAAAGTCACAATGCTTAGTACCTGAGATGCTGTGGATGGAGGCCTGCTGCTCTGAGGCCACCAAACTGAGAAAAGGGCCATGAACTCAACATCTGGCCAACAATGACCTTGACGGTGTGGATGACACTGTGTCTGGCTTTTGCAGTACTGGGAATGAAACCCAGGGCTCTGTGCATGCCAGACAAGAACTCTATCATGAGCTGCATCTCCAGCCACAAAGTATAAATTAAATGAGAGAGAACTGGCCCTTGTTGCTTTAAGCTTCTGTTTGGAAGTAATTTCTAGAAATAAACAAACCCCAAGTTCATTAATTAAAAAAAAAAATCATGGAGACACTCATGAACCCAGGAAAGCCATCCAAAGGTACCACTTCTGGGAACAAGTCACCCCTGTGGCCTCCCAGTCATCATGACTGAGCTGTAGCTACTGTCAAGGCCACATGTTCTTCCATGAAAAGGTACCTGGGGTCTGTGGAGTATGACAGACATGGGATTGAAACAGAAGCCTGGTGCCGTCAATGGTGACAACGGTTGTGTTGTTGCCGTTTGTTTGTTCTAAGTGGAAAAGACCATTTTCACTCGACAGAACTGCTTGTTTTGTGGATACGTGGTATCTTCTGCCTGTGGCCTAATGATGGCCATCCCCGGAAAGCAAATGTGGAACAGTGCCAGGAAGTTGTAAGCTGACTCCACATACTGATAAGTGTTTGTTGAGTGTTTACTGAGTAAAAGTGCATCTCTCACCTCTGTCTGGGGCCCAGGACCCTCCTGTTGGCTCATAGGGGTTGAAGGACACACTGCTCTCCGGACGATTTCCTGGGGGTGGGGTAGGCTGAAGCACACAAAAGATAGCGTGTTATCACTTCTACATAGATGCCGTTATTTTCAATGAGCACAAGTTAACTTAGGCAGGGGAGACAGAGAAAAGAATTAGTAAGAGGTCAGAAAAGCTTATCTCAATCTTCAGGCAACTGTTTGGACCTGAGAAGGTTAGACGGGTTCACGCCTTACAGCTTCCACCCTGACACGGTCTCAGAGTTGGAGGGAGAGTGTCCATTCTGTTCATTCCAGCAGAACTTCCTTCCCAGTTACATGCCCTTCATGCACGTTTCCCGTCTCTCAGAAGACGGGAGAATCTCGTACGTTCCCCATAGATTCATTTCTGCCTTGAACTGGCCCTTCCACATCTAATTTTATGTGGAAGTTATTTAAAAAGTGAAGTTAGGCTGTGTCCACCTGTTTCGCCTTCCGTACAGGTTTAGGCACAATGCATTGATGCCACAGGGTAGCCCAGTCCAGTTAGCTGCAAGTGCCAAAGAGGAAGGATACATCTTTCCACACCCCACCCACCCTGTGTACTGCTGCCAGCGATGACAATGATAATGACAGCGGTGATGGCAGCAGGCATGTGCCATGCCACAAAGAGAAGTTCTCGTGGCTTTCCGGAAGGAAATGAATTCTTCCTTTTTACCTGTGGCTGGTCATTGAAACGGAAACTGAAGGAAAGCCTCACTGGCCCTCACACAGGGATTCTCACTCATTGCCAGCGGTTTGTCTCACGAAGTATGTGGAGGGGGGAATCTCATTAGATTCCTATGGATTTTCCATTTGAAACATTTTTCTCTTTTCCTGACCCATCTTCACCCACAAAAAAAAAAAAAAGTGATGGCTACTAAACCTGTCTCACAAGCAAACCGCTGTTCAATTTTAACCCTCCTCTCGCCCCTACTTCTGTTTTATGTAGTGTATCTATTTACCTTATCAGATCCACATATTGCCATGAAGAAATGAGACTGCACCAGATCTGGGGGAAATTTAAAGAAACAGAGGCATCCAGCAAACATTACACAGCCACTGTCTAGAAGCACACATTAAATTCTCACCTGTCTCAGTAACATGACATTTCTATGCATCAAAATTTAACAACAGAGTCACACTGTGTTATTACCAACACAGGGACGTATGTCCCAAGATACTTTGACTTCCCAGCTTCATGGTGTTTACACGAGTTAGAGGCTGGCAATGCCTGTGGAAAAGGGACTTTCAATAAAGCCAAAGGACATCTGGTCTCAGATGTCATGGAGATGTCACTGGATTCATTTTCTTGTGGTTTCTCCAAACACTCCTGTTGGATCATGTAATAGAACTAACCATGACAACAGAACAGAAGTTATGCAGATGCAGGCATTAAATCAAAGCTCAGTAGCTGGGCCAAGCTAGTAATGGACGCTTAGGAAAAACACACAACACATACATGTGAAAGAATGGATGTTGGATGGTTAGGTGGGTGAATGCATGGTGTATGAGTCTATGTGTGTGTGTATGCACACATGGCTAGATAGTTATGTAGGTGTGTGGATGCATAGGTGGGTGGATGGGTGGATGGATAGATAAACGGATGGATAGTTGAATAGATCAGTTGGTGGATGGGTGGGTGGATGGATAGATGAGTGGACGGATGGACAGGTAGACTTAAAAGTGACCTTTCATGAGTGGGAGATGTGAAATGTAAACTTAATAGCTTAAAATGAGTTCTCTCTTAAGTCTTTGCACTCAGAAAGGGAAATCAGCCCAGGTAAATTTCTCACGACCCTCTTAAACGTTTACATATGACTTCAGTAGTGGTGGCTGTTGCTTGGATTCTCCTTATCATTTATACTGCCCTTGCCCTGCCTAAAGAGAGCTCTCCTAACTTATACTCTGTAATTCATACCACATCTATCCTTCCCATTCTTTGTTCCCGCTATAAACAAACTCCAGTTGCAAACAGTTTGTAAAAGTCTTTTCAGGTTGGCATGACTACAATCTCAAGTCTTTTGATTTTTCTCTGTATACAAGAAAGTTCTGGAGATTCCCAAGACAAACTCTGAACCACCACAGAGTTAAAGGATACCCCAAGATGAGGAGAATAGGCCTAATCCTTCCTGGGGCTAGAAGACCTCCTCTCCTGCCCTCTGCCACTCAGAACCTCATTCTGGGGCTGTATGCAGTCTCTCTGGAATATTCCCCAGAGCAAGAGGACTTCAAAAGGCTTGTTATAATAAACCAGCACCCAAAAGTTCCCAACAAAATCTGCTGAGGGATATTTCTAAAGCAGAGTTGAGGGTCTTAAAAATCACTGAAAAAAATGGCAGTGTAGCAGCCGAAGCAAGTTGGGATCAGTGGCAAGGGATCCTCAGCATCCCAAGCTCTTGGAGGGAGCTCATATCCAGACTGACGGGTGCTATCCCTGTCTTTCTGATAGACAAAGGAAAAGACTGGGTATCTCCTTTGGAAAGCAGGACTCCATTTTAAGTGAATGTGGCTCAGTGCTTCATATCCATGCTACCCAACACAAAGTACCCTATGAGAATGAACATTTGTGATCCAGAAAGAGCTAGTCCCTGAGACCCTGTAAGAGATACATAACTGTTCTTATCTGGATGTGTCAGCCCTGGTACCCACCACCTCCCGCCTCATATAAAAATAGAGACCTATGGGTTTGGGGCAATACTGGTACCCTACTTTGGGCATGTTCTGTAGGAGTGGGTGGTTTTCCATTGGGATAGTTAAACGAGCATCAGTTGGCTGCTTTAGGATGTAGATGAAGACACAAGGCCCCACTTCCCAGCTTTCCCACAGTACTTGAGAACAGGCCTTGGCCAGGACCTCTGTCACCACTAGAAGCTCTGGAAGCTAAGCCTCAGTTGAAAGCACTAGGGCTCTTTTAAAGGAATGAACACAAAGACACGACGACAAACAACCGAGTGTGGTTCAATATTAAAATGGAGGGAAATGTAAACAGTAGTGAGAAGTTGGATGCTGGGCAACAGCACCGATGGCGTATGTTACCAGTCTCTCCACTTTGTATTTGGTGGTCGGCCCCCTTCACTGGCATCACCTTTTCTGCACTGAGAACAGAGCTGTAAGGGACGTGCTGACAGCCTCACCCCCTCACCCCTACTTTCCACCAACACACAACTTCTAGGCGCCTCTTGACGGTGTCGGCTACCTAACCTTTGGTAGATAATTTTCAAGACCGAAAGAACTACTCTGTCAAAATGCATTACAAGTGATGATGGATTAGACATGCTTGTGTGTGCATGCATGATATTGTATGTGTGTGCATGTGTGTGTGTGGAGGCCATAAGTCAACCTTAGTAGGTGTTGTTCTTTGGGAACCATTCACCCTAGTATCTGACACCGAGTCTCCACTGGCTGGGTGGCTGGGTGGTTGGTAAGCCTTAGGGATCTGCCTGGTTCTGCCTCTCCAGGCCTGTGACAACCAGAGCTCTCCACTCCACTGCACCCAGCTTTTATGTGGGCACAGGGGATGAAACTCAGGTCCTCTTCTCTCTCTCTCTCTCCCTTTCTCCCTCTCTCCCTCCCTCCCTCCCTCCTTCCCTCTGGACTTTGAAGTGATTTGAAGAGGAAATCGCACTACCCTATGGAGCTGATGGTCTCCACCCAGTGTCACGCTTGCACAGCCTCACATTTTACTTCCCAGACCCTGGATCCCAGTTTCCTGCAAGTATTTTCAAGTTAAACAACAGTGAGAGTGTGGGTGGTAAAACTCTCTAGAGACCAAAAGCCATCGGGCTCCAGGACGTGGGCTGCAATGAGCTGGATGTGTCTCAGAAGGAACTCAGGCCACCCAGGAGCGAGCGTGCCCAGATCAGAGTGGACTCTGCTGGAAGGTGGGCTATGGTTAGGTTTGCCTGAAGAGAAGAAGCACATGCCCTCTATGCTTATCCTTTTACCTCACGGCAAAGATCTAAGACCTGGCCCTTTCAGAGTACACTTTCTCAAAATCCCAGCCGTCAAAGTTTATACTGAATAAAACAAGAAATCCAGGGACTAGTTTCTGTTTAATGGTCTCAGGGAGGATGTGTGACCCTGGGAAGTATCTTCACGGACAGGGCTGTGGACACAGGTAACCAACCCAGGGAAATGCCACAATTCTCAACAGCGGGGATTTTATATGACTCCCAGCGCTCTTATGCCTTAGCTAAGAGTGGTTACATCCTCAGAATATAAAACACATTGCTATTTTCTAAATTCAAATTCATCTGTCTTGGGGCTAGAGAGGCAGCTCAGTGGTTAAGATCATGTACCACTGTTGCAATCTGCAGAGGAGCTGAGTTCAGTGCCCAGCACACATAGTGGGTAGCTTATAACCCTTTGTAACTCAGGGGATCTAATGTTCTTTCTGGCCTCTGAAGGCATCTGCACACATGCAGCATACAGACACACAGACATGAACATGCCTATGTAAATAAAGATCACTTTTAAAAACGTACTTGAATTTCAGAGTATTCATTAACTCTAATTGCTAGAGTTCATTCAAGGTCTTGTTGATGGGCTTTGTTGGTGTTGGCTTTTTTTTTTTTTTTTTGCATGTGTGTGTTACGTGTGTGTGCACTCCTGTGTGTGTGCATGTATGTGTGTGGTGTGTGCATGCATGCATTCCTGTGTGCACTCATGTGTGTTCAAGGATGTGTGTGTGCATGTATGTGTACATTCTGGAGCCAGAGGCTGATGTCAGATATACTTTTCTTTTCTTTTTTTGTTTTTTGTTTTTTTGAGACAGGGTTTCTCTGTGGCTTTGGAGGCTGTCCTGGAACTAGCTCTTGTAGATCAAGCTGGTCTTGAACACACAGAGATCCACCTGCCTCTGCCTCCCGAGTGCTGGGATTAAAGGCGTGTGCCACCAACGCCCGGCTCAGATATACTTTTCAATAGCTTTTCCACCTTATTTTTTGAGACAGGATCTCTCACTGAACCTGGAGCTTGCCTATTTGGCTAGACTGGCGAGCCAAGGGACCCTCCTACCTCTGCCTCCTTAGCACTGTGATGACAGGCATGTGCCACTGTGCCTGACTTTTTACATGGGTGACAGGGACCTGGACTCAGGTGCTCAAGCTTGAGTGACTAGAATTTAACCGATTGGGCCATCTCTCCCAGATGCAATGCTGGCTTTTTGATATGCCAAGTGGCTTATGTGAGTGATCATGACTGAGCCCTGTGGAAATCCCAGGATGAGGAGTAGCTGCTGAGAAGGGGTTCTGTTGATGGAATTACAGTCCCCAGCCAGCTGACTTAGGTCATGAAGATTACCCCCACGGGCCTGACTCAGTGAGTCGAGGGTCCTTAGCTGTAAGTTTAGACTTTCTGAAGAAATACAAAAAGGGGTAAAGGGAAGCTAACTGACCCCTACCATGGGCCATGTCACTGAGTTTCCAGATGGTTCTGAGCCTTCTCCCCCATGGACATTGTACTTGCTTAGTTAGTCTTATAAGGTTAGTTCTTGTAATAAATCTGTGTGTAGATATATGCAGGTAGTAAATTTGCATGTGTGAACAGAGATATATGCATACATATTTATATAGCTATATATATACACATGTTATATATATGTGTGGAAGTGCATATATAACACAAATATACAAATGTGTACACGCGGGCACAGGTATTTCCATGTATGGATGGATATATGAGTGTGTCATACATGTTTATGTGCTCAGGCACACACGACATCTCTGGTGGAACCCGAGAGATAACCTGTGAGGTGCTGGAATGGAAGTGCTCCTTGTTAGGGCTGTGCAGAGCTGGGGACTGTGAGTTAGCAGCAGGCCTTGGACTAGGGCAGTGGAAAGACAGTCAGTGTGTGGTAGGAAGGGCATGAGGAGTCAGGTTGAGGAGGAGGAGACACAGGCTTACTCAGTGCCCCACGGGGTTCTGTGAGGATTGGTAAGTATGGTGTCACATTCAGGACTATGGTGTCTGTGAGTCTAACAGTGACCACAGTGCTGTAGCTGCTGGCCTGAGCAGACTTCATAACAACACCTTCAAAAAGCTCCCTAAACGGGTGAACACTAAGTACCCCAGCTTTTGAGGCACTAAGCTCCCTGTTTCCCACTGGGCCCTCAGCAAGGAAGGCGTGTGAGAACCTGAGCGAGGCTCAGGCTGTTGAGCCGGGGCAGCTGCAGAGTATTCTCCAGCATGAACTATCACTGATGACAGAGCACAGCACGGCTTCCTGTCTCTTCCGCTGCCGTGCCGCTCTCTTCTCTGTGCTCTGGTCAACAGGGTTCAGATCCTCAAGTGAGTGATCAACATAGAGAATAATTAGAGTAAAATTCCTGGGCATTTGTGCCTTTTGTCTTAATAAGTACTTTAGATATTCAATTCTGTGTGCCTACGCTTAGTACTATGCCCACATGCTTGGAAAAATATTAATACAAAATGAAAACACCTATCAATAGAATCAGCTTTACCTAAAGAAGACAAAAATAGATATGAAAAAAGCAATCTACACATATTATACACACACATGTGTGGATATACATGTATCTGTGCATATGCACATACATACACACATACAGATGTGTCTCGTGTGTGTGTGTGTTTCACTATAAATAAGTTGATACGAAGGTCAGGAAGAACTCCTTGTAATTCTTGGACTTGGGTGGTGGAAGTAAGTTCAAAGATAGCCTGGGCTACAGAGTAAAATTCTATCTCAATGGGAACATGGGGGGAGGGGAGAGGGAGCTGGGAGAAAGAGAGGGGGCGAAGAGGAGGGGAGAGGAGGAAATGGGAGAGCAAGAAGGTTGAGTGGGGGGAAGAACAGAGGAGAGCAGGATGAGAGATATCATAATAGAGGAAGCCATTATAGATTTGAGGAGAGATCTGACACTAGCAAGAATTCCGGAGATCTACAAGGATGACACCGACTGGCAACCTGGGCAATAGTGGAGAGACTTCCTTGAATGCCCTTCCCCAACAGTGAGATTGATGACTGCCTTGTATGCCACCCTAGAGCCTTCATCCAGTGGCTGATGTGAGGATAGGCAGACACCCACAGCTAAACATTGAACTGGACTCTGGAATCCAGTTGCAGAGAGGGAGGAGTGAAGAGCGAAGGGGTCAAGACCAGGCTGGTGAAACCCACAGAAACAGCTGACCTGAACAAGGGGGAGCTCATGGACCCCAGACTAATGGCTGGGAAACCAGCATGAGACTGATCCAGACCCCCCACCCCCCATGTGGGTGCCAGTGAGGTGGCCTCGGTAATCTATGGGACCTCTGGTAATAGACCAGTATTTATCCCTGGCATATGAATGGACTTTGGGAGCCCATGCCACATGGAGGGATGCTCTCTCAGCCTGGACACATGGGGGAGGGCCTAGGCCCTGCCCTGGATGATATGATAGACTTTGGCGATCCCTCATGGAGGGTATCACCTTCCCTGGGTAGTGGAGGGGGGATAGAGTAGGGGGGTTGGTAAGGGGTGGGGGAGGAGGGGAGGGAGAGGGAGCTGGGATTGATATGTGAAGCAGGCTTGTTTCTAATTTAACTAAAAATAAATTTAAAAAAACACATGCTGGGACATAGCTCAGTGGTAAAGCACTTGAGTTTGATTCCCAAACTCTGAATACACTTTTTACATCTGTTTGTTAGGTATGCGCATGAGTCACAGCGCACACATGGGGTCAGAGGGCCACTTGCTGGAGTCAGTTCTCTCCTTCCACCATGTGGCTCCCAGGAATCAAACTCAGGCTGCCAGGCTTGGTGCCTTTCGCCTCTGAGTCATCTTGCCCTCAAAGTTTTCTTTTTATTGTCCCAAAATTCAGTCATGTAAGAAAATACAAAAATCAACCTGATGTCTCGGGAGGGGGCGGGGGCGGCAGAGCGCCTCCGGAGACCTCAGTTCTCTCCACTGTGAAGAACTTTATGTAGCACAGGCTGTAATGCTACAACTTGTGACTCTGGACAAGGAAGGTGAGCTGTGTGAGTGTCTGATGTGAGAATCGGCAGTAGTTGGTTGTGCTCACTGAAATGACTGAGGCTGTGTGTTGGTAGCAAACAAAGCAACATAGTCTGGCTAGGCAGCGGTAGCACAGGAGAACTTGCATGCCAAGCATGGGATGCACTGGGCAGGGGCTGCTAGGCTCAGCAGGTGCACTCAGAATTGGGCGTGCGGTAGAGACACGGAGGCAGAGCTGTGCTGGTTTCGGGGAAGGGAGCCAAGCATGGTCTGCGTGCAGGTCTATCCTACCACTTAGTCAGGGACAGCAAGTAGGGGATGCTTTAGCACCTTTTTGATGCCAGGCTTTGGGAAGGAGTAGGATTTGATTCTTGAGATTATTCCACCCGGTGACCAAGTCTAGAAACCACAATGGCAGAGAGGAATAGAGTATTTAGTTTCAGGAAACACATGCAAGATATTCTTTGTCATGACAAGCTACCTGGCCTTGCTTCTACGACTGCACTGCCTGCACCCTTCACCGGCCCCAGGGAGATTTTCTGCAAGTCTGGACCATCTGAGATGCTTCCAGAAGCGTCCAACCATCTGGACTGAGATGTCTAGAATATTCAGTAAGTGTTTTCCACTGAAGTCTACAAAGCTAAGACTGAGACAGGAAGCCACCATGTTGTCTGTGGAAATCTTGTGTCTCAGGCTCCACAAGAGATTCTAGTCACTGCCTGCTTCAGTGGCACTGGTTGCAACATGACATTGTCATCTACAAGTCCTGGGACACAGGCAGCCCTCAGGTCACAAGCTGAACATGCCTGAGAGGGACAGCAGCTCTGTCTCAAGGGCACCCAGTGATAAACACCAGGTCCCTGAGAAACATGAGGACCCCATGCCGGTGGGACTATGTTTCAGAGGACCCCCAAGTTTGCTGATATTTTAGCCAATTCAAGGTCTCTCAGTTTGGTAACAGGTGCTGACTGTGGAATCAACAGTGTCAGTACTGAGTGGCCAACTGGAGACAGAACAGGTGTTTGGCTTTTGGTAGACTTTGTGTTTTAGGAGTTAGCAGGGCAAAAGTCAGGAATTATCCCCTGGTGATGCTAACGGGCTGGGATGTCCACAATGAAGTCTCCAAGACATGAGAAAGCCAGCTCCTGCTGAGTAACATCTAAGTACCAACTCTGACATCCTGGATGGAGAAGGAGCTTGAGATTCCCTTCTCTTTCTGGGCATGAAGATGAAAGTGGTAATCCAACACAAGGACATCGAGGGCACAGTCTCATTGAGTGACATGGAGTGGGGTGTGCGCTCTGGCCAAGACTCCCAGACTCTTTCCTTCTCTGGACCTTTCTCTCGAGCTCTTACCAAGCACATCCTCCCTCCCCTAATCATTAGTCAAAATGATTTACCCAGGAGGTCAAGTCCCTCGTAATTCTGTGTCAGTTGGTTTGGCCAAAAGAATTGAGTTGCTAAACTCAAGGAGATACCCATCTGCTGGCCCTGCCCTGCTGCTATGCAGGTCGGCAGGCCTATGGGCAGCACACACGTGTTTGTACAGACTGAACTTGAACAATATGTCTCCTTTTTCTACATGTGACAGGAGGCCTTTCTGATCTAACAGTGGGTTTCTTCCTCATCCTGCATACTTACAGAGCATGAGGAGAAAGTAAGCCAGCCAAGAAGCCATGAAAATAGGCTAGCTTAGCAGTGGCCACAGGCAGGCGCCTTCCCAGACTCGCTGGAGTTCCCAGGTCTTCAGGGCTGTTTTGGAGTTCAGAACCTGTGCTAACTAAAACCCAGTTGTGTACTCAGACACAATTGCTTCCCCAGCAGAGGGACCTATAATAATACTCACCACAGAGTGGGCATTTGAACTTTGTGGGTGACCTGCAAGAAGAGTAAGCCATGGTGACAGTTAGACAATTACAGTGGTGTTCGTGCATACCATCTACTTGTCAGATCAGTCAAGATGACTGGAACATACTGAGGAGAGTGTAAACTTTCTGCATCAATGCTTTTCTCTTTTACTGGGTTTTTTACACCTTCAATTAAATAATATTTTTTTGAGACAGAGTCTCACTATACAGATTAGGCTGGCCTTGAACTCACACAGGTTGCCTGCCTCTGCCTCCTCAATGCTGGGATTAAAGGTGTGTGCCACCATCCCTGGTGGCAATTAAAAATCCACTAGTTTCCTTTAAAAGTTATAGTGATTAGTTATCCTTCAACTAATGATTCTTAGAATTGCAGTGACATTGAGCTTAATCACGTGGTAAAAATCGAAGCCTCATCTGAGTGTGGAAGAGACAAATCCGACACCAGGCTGACAGTGATCAGTTTCCCCCAAAGCAGACCCTCTGTGTCCCAGTCACTCACCCATCTGTGCGCCTATCTTTTGACATGGTACGGTGAGGACTCTTAGCAGTCCATCTGGCTTGTAAGAGTAATGTTCCACCAGCTGCAAGGGAAGCAAGGAAGAAAGTGCTTAGTAGAGGGAGGGAAATGGAGACAGTGACAGAATCATGACTCTCACTGACTTTAAAGCCATTGAAACCCCAGACAGTCTCTTCCACAGGGCACCTGGGAGATGGGCTTCAGATGTCCTTGGGTAGAGCCAACAAATTTTTAGCCTTGAAGCAGTGGGTCATATCCATAATGAAGAATGGAGAGTGAATAGATACATGCTGTTTACTGCTTAGCTAACATTCACCACTCTTCTTTTTTTCTTTTTGGTTTTTCGAGACAGGGTTTCTCTGTGTAGCTTTGGAGCCTATCCTGGCACTTGCTCTGGAGACCGGGCTGGCCTCGAACTCACAGAGATCCGCCTGCCTCTGCCTCCTGAGTGCTGGGATTAAAGGCGTGCGCCACCACTCCAGGCACATCCGCCACTCTTACACAGACCAGGACTCCAACCCAGGGGCCAGTGCCTCCCACCACAGCCTAGGTCTTTCCACATCAATTAATGCGCTCAAAACAGTTCCCACTGACACGCTCATGCTCTAATCTGGTCTATACAATCCTTCATTGAGACTTTCTTCTCGGGTGTTTTAGTGTGTGTCAAATTGACCATTAAAACTAACCATCACACAGACAGATGGCGATATATTAGTGATCTGAAGTCTCCACCCCCATCTTCTAGTCCTTTGTTGGCTTGGTTGTTTGTTTGCTGAGATAGGATTTTGCTAGGTAGCCCAGGCTGGCCTCGAATTTACTATGTACCTGAGGCTGGCCTTCAACTTTTGGTCCATCACAGTAAGTGTAGCTATGATGCCAAATTAAGGAAGCAACATGTGCTTAGTAGTAATTGAGGGGATCTGGGTGAACAACGTTGGGTGCCTCTACACGCTTGAGTTGTCTCTAGGTTTAATGACAGCGAGGTTGAGAATGAACCCTTTGCAGAGCAGGCCTGCAGAGTTCCTAGACAGGCAGCTAGCTGCCTGGAGCCTAGAAAGAGTAGAGATGCTCCCCCCCTCAGTTGCTTTAACTTCCCATGGGGGCTCTGCTATGAGGGTAGTCCCCATATGGCTTATCCACCCTAGTGTCATCCGGGCATCTCACAGTTCCAGGACCAGCTGGGTCACAACCCCTAGGTTCTTTTCTTTGGTCATCTGTGATTATGTGTAATGCTATTCCCTGATGGCAGGACTTTCTGTTAAATTCCAGACACTGCCCTGAAACACATGATCTTGAGGCACCAAGAACTTAATAGCTCTAGATGGAAACTCTGCAGCCTCTCTGACTTGATGTTCTCAAACACGCCATTTAGAAATCAGAGAGTGGATGGGACAGATAGTCTCGTCCCTCCCCTTCTTTCTAAGAGTTTTGGAACTAGCAGCCACATGGGCCTGCATTGTGCCCTTCAGAGGGGAGAGAGAGAGAAAGACAGAGACAGAAAGACATACAGAGAAAGACAGAGAGACAGACAGACAGACAGACAGACAGACAGAGAAAGACAGAGAGACAGACAGACAGACAGACAGACAGACAGACAGACACACACACACACACACACACACACACACACACACACACACACACAGATATATACGCACCTGCCAGAGGGTGTCGAACTTCTTCCCCTCAGGGATGGAAAGCTTCCCTGTCTTGTCCCTGTCAATACGGTAGTGCAACACCTTCCCTTCGTGCAGCAGGCACAGTGCATAAGAGCCATTGTTGTCTCGAGCCCTGATCCTGTAGACAGAAGACACAGGATCACCCCCTACTCTGACCCTCTGGCCCAGGAAACAGTACCCTAGCCACAGTGGATCACAAGTGCTCACCAGAACCAGCAAGTGGGCACATGCTTGGCAGGCAGCACCCAAACCTCGAGGTCCCAGGAAGGCTCAGTACCAGAGCCAGTGAGCCAGCAACAGGCACAGGCTTTGGGTATCTATGAGGCCCCTAGGCTCATCTTCATTTTTGTTTTGTTTTTTGAGACAGGGTTTCTCTGTGTAGCCTTGACTGTTCTGGAACTCACTCTGTACACCAGGCTGGCCTCAAACTCACAGAGCTCCTCCTGCCTCCCGAGTGCTGGGATTAAAGGTATGAGCCAGTCTCACCTCCATTTTTAAACCACGGGTGCAGGTGTGGTTTGGTTGGGGAATTCAGTGGGCATTTTAACAAAACCTTCCAGAGCACACATGAAAGATTAGGAATGCTTCAACTCTCCATGTTCTTCTTCACTTTCTTACCCGTTCCCCAATACCAGGGCCAGGTTTAAAACACTATTTGATATTATCAGGTGGCATTGACATCCCAGGCCTGAGAAGGGAATGGTAGGCAATGGTAGCCGTGTGGGATGAGTCAACACAGACAGCCTGAGGTCCAGCAGGCATCTGCAGATGAACTGAAGACTCCAATTCACTAGGTGACAACACAGAAGCACCCTTGAACAGAGACACTTGAACAGCACAGTCCTCACACTACAGGAGGAAGCAGTGATTCAAAACCTTAGGCCCCAGAGAGGGTGTGTTCCAGGCTGACACAGCACCCGGGGGTGTGACTCTTCCAGTTTAAAGCCTCATTCTCCCCAGCCTTGCCGCCCTCCCCACTTTCAGGCAATTCACACCCCCTGATTATGAGATCTGGGGAAGTGTGAGGCCTCTGCATTTGCTAAATCAAGAAAGATTGAATCTCAGCATTCAGCAAGCAACACCCAAATGCTCTGAGCTTGAGAATAGCTTAGTCAGGCCCCAGCCGCCAGGAGGAGAAGGGTGTCTGCAAACGGGCACCATCTGTACTGCTTTCTCCGGGTACAAGATGTCAAGACCACAGCCACAGTTCAGACTGAACTGGGTCTTGGAACCGGATGTGACCACACTTCCCTTTCTCCTGCCATGTAGCCCACCTCTTGAAAGGGGGGGGGCGAGGGGAGGTTGTAACTTTAAAATGATTTTCTTTTGATATTGTGCTTGGTTGGCACAGTGGCCAGGGTTCCGTCCAAGCCCCTGCTTGAAGCTCAGGGCAGCTGGCAAGATACACAAGATACACCTGGTGGGAGATGCACAGCCAAAGCCTTCTTGGCCTTTGAGGATGGCTATTCTGAAATTTCACCACTATGGAAACAGCCCCTTCGTCCTACAGTGAGTCACCAGCACCCTGAGGTGCCAATTCCTTTCAGATGGTCATGTGGCTGATGAGAGCCTTGTCGGTTACTGGGCAATACCCAAACATGCAATAAAACACCATATATGGACAGAGAGCCCAGTCTGTTCTCTGGTGAAGCCATGCACAATGTGTGCTAGCTCTATTTTGTAGACACCAGCAGCTTGCAGAAAGGGTAATGTGTGTGCAAACATACATGTAAGGGGCTGGTTTATGTGGCTCAGGGGGTTAGAGCACTTGCTGTGAAAGCAAGCCAGACACAGCCATGTGTGTCTACAAGTGTTGGAGGGTAAAGACACGCAGACTTGGGAACTTTTGGGCTTACCAGAGCAGCTGCACAGTGAGCTTCAGGTCCCGTGAGAGAGCCTGTCTCCAAGAAACAAGGCGGAAAGTCTTCCTCTGGCACCCGTGTTCACATACATGGCACGCACATACCCACACGTGAATAGGCATAAGACACAGTGATTGATGGGGAGAGGGGGGAAGAGAGAAAGAGAGAGTGAGAGAGAGACAGAGAGAGGAGAGAGGAGAGAGAGAGACAGAGAGAGAGAGAGAGAGAGAGAGAGAGAGAGAGAGAGAGAGAAGAAAGGACAAAGGAGGAGGGGATCCTACACCTATCATCCCACCAACAGGAAGTAGAGGTGGCAGGGTCAGTAGCTCAAGACCATCTTCCACTATACAGTGAGCCGGAGGCTAGCCTGGGGTACAGGAGACACTATCTCAAGGAAAACAAACCAGAAACAGAGGCATGGAAGCGTCAGCATATGAAGAATTTGTGTATACACTTAGAAAAGTTGTTTAGAGACAAAGGTAACCAGAAGACACATCTCAATGTCAGTCTCCTCACTGAGAGTCCTTCATGCCTGAGATCCCAACGTCATGGAAATAAAAGATGGGGTCTGAATTTCAGTTTGTAGATTCACGCTTGCTAATTAACCCTTGACTCTGGTTGCTTTTCCCTAGCTAAAGCTGACAAGAAAGGTCTGGACTCCATGGTGCTCACCTCTCACATGCTCGAGTAGGAGGGTCCCCGGGGAGACAGGAATTTAGGACTAGCCTGGACAACATAGCAGTGTTTCTCTGTTAAACAAACAAACCCGAGACAGCAGACCACAGGGACCTAGTGAGACAGTGTCCAGAGAGATGCTGCAACTGACCCCATGAGAAATCTGGGGAATCCAAACTAAGCTCACAGCGGAAATGCCGTGACACTGTGGACCCTGGCAGACGGCTAAATGATGAGTCATCCAAGTGTTGCCCTCCTGTGCTGCCAATGGGAGCACACATGTGACCCACCGCTTTGGAAAACCACGGGCTCCTGCCACTATTCATACCACAGGGCCAACAATTCCACCTCCAGGTGTTAGAGATTCGCAGTCAGCAGGGGGAAGTCAACATCAGCAAACCAAGCCCTTCCTGTTCGTTCCCTTCCTTCTTCCCAGGCTGTCTATTTCATCATCCCTCCAAGGAGCCCTTTTAATCTCGAAAAATCTACATCAAATACTCAGTCAAATTTTGTTATCTTTTAAATACTTTTCCACTTCATACTCTCTGCCTTGAACTGGCGATTCTAAATGCCGTGAATCTAATAGTGATAACAACTACTCATTTTTCATGTGCTTCCTCCTTGCTGTGGCTGCTCAGGGTATTTTGCATAATTAGAGTCTTTAATAGGTTCCATAGAGTTTAGGCAAACACTGGCTATGTGTCCTGGGGAAGAGGAAAACTGTTTTAAGGTAGTGGAAAACATCTACAGAGAGTGCACGCTTCCAACCTCCTTTGAGGGGAAAAAAAAAATAAAAACTACATCACGAACCTAAGGGAAGTTATTGCATGCCCCCTGAAGTACCCCCCCTTTTTATTCATTTATTTAATGGACTAAAGAAAGTAAGAAAACAGCATAGTGGATCCATTATAATTTCTAATACCCCCTCCTCTTTATTTTTGTCTGTTGAAATGTGCAGGACACCTGTCCTGTGATGAGAGAGACAGGCAGTGCATGATTTAGACAAAAAAGATTATGGGAAATTATAACGAAAGGGATCTTTGCTCAATTAAACATGTGCACTTGTACCGCAGAAGGTGTGTTGGAAGGACGGACTGGCTCTCTCTGTGTCTCTCAAAAACTGCATACACAATCCCGACATTCACAAGCTACTGAATAAATTGTCACATCCTACCGCAAATCCATTCATACAGGGGAAGGGGCTGGGACAACAAAGTTCGAGAGGGGCTGCCACACTAACAAGTGTCACAAACAGGAAATGCACTGAGGCCAGAACGGCTCCGCTGGCAAAGCATTGGTGCCACACAAGCACAAAGCCCTGAGTTCTGATCCCCAGGACTCACACTTCCGGGTGTGGTGGTGGGTGTCTGTAGGTCTAGTGTTGAGGGGGTGGGGACAGGAGGACCCTGTTTAAATTGCTGAGCTCCAGGTTCAGTGTGGGGCCCTGTCTCCAAAGACTAGAAGGAGAGTGACAGCTGGGAAGACACCCAATGCCAGCTTCTGGCCTCCACAAATGCCCTCACATATGCACATACCACCACCCACCACACACCAGTAAGCATGCTCCTTGTTCCACATACCCAAAGTCCCAGGAGGGCAAACGCAAAAGATTGTGGTTAGAGAAGTACTTCTTGGTGGTAAAACTGAGAGAAAGAAAGGAAGGAAGGAAGGAAGGAAGGAAGGAAGGAAGGAAGAAAGAAAGAAAGAAAGAAAGAAAGAAAGGAAGGAAGGAAGGAAAAGGAAAAGAAAAAGACATAGAAGGTAAACACTTTGTGAACACAGGTCTAGGAGCACATCGCCCTGGGGGGGAGAGGAAGGTTGGGGGAGGGGTTGCATTTCATTTCTTGTCATAGGTAGTGCTTGCCTGATGTTTATTCATTAAACTGTCCCTGCCTAGTTCTGTTGAATTTAGTATTTCACTGTAAAAACAGCATGGCAGATACAAGGAGGAAATGGAGACAGCCTCTTGGTTTTGGACAAGTCTTTCTGCCAAGAACCCTTCTTCTTGGAGGCTATGTACAAGTGACTCTCTGTATTGGAGGCCAAGCCCTCAGACAACAGGTAGCTGACAGCTGTGGTTACTGCCTGGACACATGGCCTGAGCAGTGCCCGTGGTAGCTGGGAGGAAATGAAGGCAGAGACGGGAAACCCACAGGCTCAGCATCTGTTAAGTGACAAGACCATTGGCCTCACCAATGGCCCAGCAACTTGAGGTATCTGCAGGCTGCAGGCAGAGCCTTGCTGGGATTATTTTTAACTCAGAACAGAACTCGTTAGGAATCTGCCACCATTTCCTGTTTCTAAAAACCTGGCAGGTATCATGGGTGACACCCAGGCCAGGGTCTATGGACAGAGCCCCAAGGTTAATCATTGGGATTCTGTTGGGTTCTACTGGCCCTAGACTGTTCGTAGTCTGGCCCTTGACCAATGTTTGACGTGTGTGTGTGTGTGTGTGTGTGTGTGTGTGTGTGTGTGTGTGTGTGTGCGCGCGTGTGTGTATGTGTATGTGTGTTTATGGGTGTGCAAACTGAGGACAGAGTCTGACATTGGGGTCTTCCTTTTGAGCCAGGGCCTCTAACTGAACACAGTCAGCAAGTTCCTGAGAGCCTCCTAACCCTGTCCTCAGTGGTAGGATGACAAGCATGGATGTGGGCTCTGGGGGATTGAACACAGATCCTCAGGCTTGTCAGAAAACCACCTCACTGACTTTGCTACCTCCCCAGCTCAACATCTGACAACCTCCACCCAACGTTTTCCTTGTAGTAAGTATGGAATGCTAGTTTTAAGGTGATGCCCTGAGGATTTTTCTGTCTGGAATGTTGTGCTAACTGGCCTTACAAGAGTCCTTGTTCTTCCTTGGTGTGTTCCTCCAGAAGCTGGGTCTTGATTAAACAGGCAGACCTCGTGTCCCTCACAGAGGTGAGAGAGGAGGGCTTGAGAGAGTGTATGGGTGGCAATGAGGCCAGGCACCGAGCGAGGCCCTGGGAGATGATGAGACCCTGTAGGCTGTCTCCCTATGACTCTAGGGATATGGCCTGCATCTGCTGCCAACAGAACAGAGCAGCAGGTACATTCCAGTCATGGACCATTCAGGCTCTGCTGCTTTTGTCCAGGGCAATCTGTGATGGGGCATCAGAGTCAGAGGGAGGAAGGATGTCTGGATGGGCAGGGGAGAGAGGAGAGGACAGGGGAGGGGAGAGAAGAGGGAGGAGAGAGGTGGAGGGGAGGGAGGAAAGGGGAGGGGAAGGAAGGGGAGGGGGAGGGGAGGGAGGGGAGGGGAGGGGAGGGGTTACTAGATGGGAGGAAATGAACCTTACTCAGAGCTAAGAATGCACAGCGGCTTTTCCAGGAGAGCTAAGGGAAGAGGGAGATGGGGATTCAGGAGTAAGTGATACCAGACAGAAACACTGTATCTGCCAACACCTTGAACTAGCAACACATAGGCACCCTGGGTGTCCTCGGTGCAGACCCTGAAAGCAAGATCAGTTCCTACAGCAAACAGGATCTGGGGCATGCCAAGCTCGTGTTCTCCATAGTGCATCTTTTAAAGCAGTTTTCACAAATGTCTCTCCTTGCATGGTGGAGGTGGTGCACTAGGTAAAGCGCTTGCCTTGATCCATGATGGCCCGAGTTCAAGCCTCAGAATCCCTATTAAAACAAACAACAGCCAAGTGTAGATTTGTGCTTGTAATCCCTGCGCTGGAGAGGCAGAGACAGATCACTGGGGAGGCAAATCTCTGGGACTTGCTGGGTTGCTGGCCCAGTGTCTGAGTGAAAGCTCCTGCCTTAACAGCTAGGTGGACCTCTGGCCTTTACACACACACACACACACACACACACACACACACACACACACACACAAACACACACACACACACCAAATGCTTCTTTCTCGTGGTCTCTCTGCTCCAGTCCCTAAAGGTCCAGTTCTTTTTGTGGCTTCTCTCCCAGTTTCCCAGGGCCTCTGTGCAGCAGCAGTGAACAGATACTAACATCAGTCCAGGGCCATCTTTGAACTTTTCCTTCAGACAGGCTGTGACGCTCCTTTGGATGACCCTACTGGCAAAGCCACACAGATCAAATGAATGACCTGCTTTGATCCAGCATGGCAGTGTGGGAAGACTGACTGAACTCGGCTTTCACTGTGGTACAGGAGGCTTGCAACAGCTACGGCTTCATTCATTAATGAACAAAGAGAGGTGTTTCTTTGATGCCCACAATATAATTTTGTAGTGCATGTAGAGACCACAAAGTGAGCTGAAACTTGAGGAGGCAAAATTGGCAAATAAGAGCAAAAGCATGGGCTCGGGGCTGGGGAAGACTGTTCAGGCAGTAAGATCCTTGCTGAGCAAGCATGAAGACCTGAGTTCAATTCCCAGAACTCACAAACAAAGCTGACGGGGTGGGGCGTGGGGCACGACATCTTTTTAATCCCAGCACTGGGGAGGTGGAGAGAGGCAGATCCTGAGACTGTCTGGCCAGACAACCTAGTCTAATTGATGAACTCCCGGTCCTAGTGGTTGGATCCTGAGAAATGACATTTAAGGTTGACCTCTGACCTCTGTATGCATGCACTCATATGTGTACCTGTGTGCGCACGTACACACACACACACACACACACACACACACACACACACACACACACGAGCGAGGTTAAGACAAACACCTCTACCAGCGCAGCACTGCAGTGGGCAGGGGTTGAGGTTCAGGCCAGGGCGGGGCCCCTCCCCACGGATGACTATCCACCAATCATGAGCTCAAAAGCATCACTCCAAATGTAAGTGAGCATGAGTTATGAGAGAGGAGGCATCAAGGAAGAGAGACAGGAGGGAAAACGGGGGCATTATACACCCAGACACGCTCAGTATCAAAACCACAAAGTATGGAACACAAGCTAGCTCTGCAAGGACCCATGTGGCAGAGAAAGAGGCAGTGGGCAGAGCACGGGAGAGGACACCATAAGGCGGCCCCATGGCCTTCCTCTGAAGGAAGAACTGGTCTGTGAACGGAGAGGAGCAGCATGCGGGCGAGGGGATACACCACAACCACAACTTGTTCTCAAGTCCCCCTTGCTCAGAACAGATGGGAAGTTATCACTTTTCGTTTTTCTCCAACTTACTAATCTTTTCTTCAAAGAGATTTATTTTTTGTTCTTGTCACTTATGTGTCTGTGTGTCTGGGTGAATGCCACATGTGTAAAAGTGGCCTCAGAAGACAGAAGAGGGCACCAGACCCCGCAGAGCTGAAGTTACAGGAGGTTGTGAGCTGCCTGCCGTGGGTACTAAGAACCAAACCCCAGTCCCCGGAAGAGCAGCAAGAGCCCATCTTTCCAACACCTACTTCCCTTTTTTTTTTTTTTTTTTGGTTTTTCAAGACAGGGTTTCTCTGTGTCGCTTTGGAGCCTGTCCTGGAACTCGCTCTGGAGACCAGGCTGGCCTCGAACTCACAGATATTTGCCTGCCTCTGCCTCCTGAGTGCTGGGATTAAAGGCGTGCACCACCAACGCCGGCCTCCTACTTCCCTTTTAATACATAAAGTTTTGCCTCACAAGCTTGGTAGTTCGCCACTCTTTCTACTACCTGGTCAGCTGGGGTGGGCAATGGTCTCTGTACACACTGGGCAAATGCTCAATCACTGGTCCTTAGCCCCTCTAGCAGGTGTTTTTGAAAGTCTCTCAGACATTCTTACACAGAAGTATCATCTAGTCTGAAGGTTGTCTCTCTCTCCCCAGTCAAATACTACAGCACTTGGGTGTGCGGTAGGACTGTTTGCCCACCTATGGTAACAGACCTTCAGAAGTCTCAAATGACCACTGTTCTTCATGTAGCCTACCTAGGTGTCAGGCATCTCCACAGAGCCACCACAACCGCAGCCATCAGCAGTGCATTTGAGAACTTAGAAATTCGAACCACTAAACCGTAAACCACACCCAGGGAATTAACAGCTCAGGGGTTGGGGACCCTCCATGCACACCTGCCATGCACACATACCTATGCACACATATATGCACACACACATTCACACACAGAGAGACATACTTGGACACTCACATGTCTAAGAGATACTTCTGGGCTTCACCCGCTTTGGACTGTATACACACTCTACTCTGAATATAGGAAACAAGGGCTTCTTAGAGCTTAGTTTAGCTGAGTTACTAAAGAGCTATTACGGAAAAGGAACACATGGGAGTCCCTTCCTGTAGTGAGATATCCACCCCCACCCCCACCCCTGTACCTGTAGTGCTGACCACACCCGTTTGGGCGTGGTCACAGGTATGGACCTGATGCAGAGTGAGTTTTAGCTCTGGGGTCTGGGCAGGTGGCTCTTTCTTGTGTCCAGTCAGGTCACAGGGAGCAGCCTGTGCGGATCCTTAGAGTGGGAACCTGAGATGGCCATCTGCTTCTTGTATAAGTGACTTCTTCCCGAACTAAATTATATTTAACCTATGTTTGAACCTAGTCCCGTGAATCACTATCTGTGCCTCCGAACCTTCCGATCATGCACGATGAAAAAGACCAAAACAAAGTGCCAAGAGCCATCTCAACTGCAAGTGACAGGGATGATATTGAGCTCCCGGGCCACAAGACATAACTCCCATCTTCCTTACCCAGTGTCCACATGGGCGTCTCAAAATCCCCTGGATTTCCTTTCTCTAATGAAGTTTCTCAAACTCCCCTTCTCATTCCCACTGCCATCACTCAGCTAAACCACTGACAGCATTATTCTCACCCCCTGAAGACATCTGTGATGGGTCCAGCTCAGACCTGGTCTCCAGTTCCCCTTTCCCAGGGGTCTCTAAGAATGTCCCCTTCCAGCAAGAGATCATAAGACAATGGAGGGACCACGTGTTCTTCCACCCAGCCAATCTGCCATCACCTGGGGGCACTCTTCTGTGCATGGTGTTCTGCCCTCCTGGGATCTCCCTCGGGCTTCTTCAAGTCCTCTCCCACAATGATGGAAGCCTGGGAGTCACCAGAACACTCTATTCACCTATTTGCCTTCACTGTAACTGCCTGTCCTTGGAGGACACACTCACTGGCACTTTCCCTGCTGAGCTTCCCAGCTCTCCTGCGTGAGTCCAGCCCTTCCCAGTTCACCCCACTCCTGCCACCTTCTTGGGCTCCTAATTCCATTATTCTACTGTCCGCTCTACTCAGCAGGACCTCAACCCCAGATGCTGACAAGGGTGGCTGCTAAGTTCTACCATTGCCTTACAGGATGACCAGCCAGGCTGTGTAACTTCCTTCCTCCCTACTCCCCAGCCTCCCTGCCCTCCCCTGCCCCCAGGTCTCCTCTCCCTGCCTCTCTTCCCACTCTGTCTCCTCCCCTCCAGGTAGTAGTCCTTTTGCAGTCTCAAAATGTCACATGGTTAGCTACTCAGCTACTCAGCTTTTTCTCTGGTCTGGCCATCTCCCTTCCCATGGCTGGTTACAGCAACATGTAGGTTCCCAGGGCTCTGTACAGACACTCCTTCTGCTGTACTACTCCCCTCCTCAGCTAACCACCTTCTTCCTTTGGAAGTCCCTTTCCTCAGAGTTCCTCCCACCCAGTCATTGCTGTAAAAGCGAAGATTGCAGCTGTTGAAGACAAGAGCCAGGTCCTTGCTCCCAAGGTACCCAGAGTGAGCAGGAATGAAGAGGAGTAAATGTGCAGACAGACACAGCAGCCCTAACTCTTGCAGAACTTACTTCTGCAGTCCAGTGGCCATGACAGTGCCAGGAGCTCTGTTCCTTGGGTCTGAAGAGTCTACCTATGTTCATCCAGGAGGGATGGGCTCACAGAGTGATTAGCAAGTGACAGGAGACATATCCTTTAGGAAAATATAAACAAAAAGAAAACTCCGCCTGAAAGAAAGGGGAGAAGGAGGAAGCCAACAGCTGCCTTAGACCGTTGCCTGTGCCCGAAGGGTGACATGTCCCTTCTGAGGACAGTCAACTGTAATTATAATCCAGTTTTGACTTTAAAAACTCTATGCCCTGAACGCTCATTGGAAGTAAGGGACATTTTACGAAATGAACTGTAAGTGGGTTAGTTCTGGGTTATTCAGTCAAGTTCAAGATCTCCTTAAACTGTGGTTCACTGCCACTGGGGAAACAGGACAGAAGCCTGTGATGGATCAGGTCGGGGCTGGTTTACAAGACTTCTCAGGAGCCTGTGACTCTATTTCCCATAACATGTGAGTACTTGTGTGGAAGAAGGAAGATGGAGCAGGCTTGGGGCCACCTGGGCTCACTGGGGCACAGGAGGCCTAGTGGCCAACTTCCCACAGGCTACATGCCCCGTTCACACACCCAAACTAAAGAAGGGAGTGGAAGACACATGCCAGACACAGCTGAGATCATCAGGTTCTGTAGGGAGCCAGGAAGCCACAAGACAGTCACCAAGTCGTATGAATGCTGCCTCCTATTTCCTCTGTTTGAAGATCCACTAAATTCCCTCATCAGGAGAATGGCCTGATGCTAATGATGGAGAAACCACACAGAAGCCACAGAGGGGAAACTCTGTGTGTGTCCCATGCTGACCACACACACTGGGTTGTGAGCTCACATGCATCTTTATTTATTCCTCAAGGCGGTGGTGCAGAGCTAGGGATGTAGAGGAGTGGGTAGGGCATCCGCCTGGCATGCATGAAGCCTGGGTTCAGGAAGGAGGTAAGGAGAGGGAGAGAGAGAGAGAGATTCAATCATGAAGCTCAGACCTAGAGGATTCAGCCTGACCCTATGGAGATCTGAAGGTAGGGTCTGAAGACAGGTCACACCTTCTCCAAGCTTTGGACTCTCACCCTGCCTGAGGTGAGGCCTTAGCTGAAGATCCATACATCCATCCATGGGCAAGCCCTGCAGGTGTGGGGTCTGGGAAGGAGTGGGGCTGGCTCTTTGGCAACACAGAGGTAGGGAGGGCAGTGTGTGAGAAGTTCGGGTCTACAGTGGACATTTAGGTGATTGCAATCTAAAGCAGGACCCACCCCCAATGGGACTGTGAGCACGCTGTGGAAACACAGATATCCACGCAGGTCCCTGGTCCATGAGGATTTGCATCTTTTGAGCTCTGTTACTAGTTGATACGGACACACACAAGCTTTGAAAATCCTGCATAAACTACAAGGCCCAGTGTTAGGGTGGAATGTGGCAGGATGAGGCGTGGGATGTCTGTGTAACTGACTGACAGACTGCTGGAAGACTTCCTGCCTTCTGCTCGGGGTTATACGTGTCCCTGGGAAAAAAGTAGGAGTGCAGAACTTGGGGGAAATCTGTGGCCACAGTTCTTCCCCAAAGAGCTTGAGACCAAAAGCTCTAGGCAGCAGCCTTCCGGGAGTCAGCGTGTCTTCTGAGTGCGCTGAGTGTCACAATGCTGCCTGCTACCCTAGGGTATTTGTGCCAGAAACTATTGCTCAAAGAGGAAATGCAGTAGCTCTCAGGAAAATGTTTTGCTATGCGTCTACATGAGGGGAAATTGCCTTCCTTCTGCTACAGTCTCTCTGGGATGTCCTGTCCCACAGAACATCTCATTCCAGTCACCAGGGTCTAGTTACCTTGCCTACTCTTTTCTTTTTTTAAGAAATATTTAAGACTCTTGGGCACATACCCAAAGGATGCTCAATCAGACCACAGGGACACTTGTTCATTATTCGTAATAGCCAGAACCTGGAAGCAAGCCCCTCAACTGAAGAATGGATAAAGAAAATGTGGTACATTTACACAATGGAGTATTACTCAGTGGGGGGGGGGATGACATCATGAAATTTGCAGACAAATGGATAGAACTAGAAAAAAAAAATCATCCTGAGTGAGATAACCCAGACCAGAAAGACAAACGCAGTATGTACTCACTCATAAGTGGATAAGTGGATATTAGATGTAAAGCAAAGGACAACCAGACTACGACCCACATCCCCGGAGAAGCCAGGAAACAAGGAGGTCCTAAGAGGGACACAGGGATCTCCCTGGGAAGAGGAAGTAGATGAGATGTGTTGGGTAAACTGAGGCAGTGGTGGGGGGAGAGGGAGGGTGGGGGAAGGGAACATGAGGAATCAGGATGGTTGAGTAGTGGGCGGGACAGCAGGAGATATCTTGATAGAGGGGGTCATTGCAGGGGGGTGGGTTAGGGAGAAACCTGATGCCAGGGAGGCTCCTGGGGAACCCACAAGGATGACTCCAGCTAAGACTCCTACAAGACTGGAGAGGGTCCCTGAACTGACCTTTCCCTGCAATCAGATTGGTGACTACCCTAGTTGTCGTCATAGAGCCTTCATCCAGTACCCGATGGAAGCAGAGGCAGAGATCCACAGCCAAGCACTGGGCCAAGCTCCAGGAGTCCATTTGAAGAGAGGGTGGAGGGATTGTATGAGCAAGGGGGGGTGGGGTCAACCTCATGACGGGAAACTCACAGAGACAGCTGACCTAAGCCCGTGGGAGCTCACAGACTGAACAAACAGCTAGGGAGCTGTGGCCTAGGCCCTCTGTGTCTGGGTGACAACTGTGTGGTCTTCTGGGGGCCCCTAGCAGTGGGGCCAGGTCCTGTTCCTGATGCATGAGCTGGCTCTTTGGAACCTAATCCCGATGGTGGGATGCCTTGCTCAGCCTTGATGTGTGGTGGCGGGGGGGGGGGGGGGGGGGGTTGGCTTGGTCCTGCCTCAGTTTGATGTGCCATGCTTTGCTGACTCCTATGGGAAGCCTTAACACATCTAAGCCAAGAAGAGGGTGTGTAGCAGGGAGGTGAGAGAAGGGAGGGGAAACTATAGTTGGTATGTAAAATAAAAAATTGAAAAAAAAAGAAATTGTTAAGATAATGTAAAAATAATATTCCTGTTAGTATTATTTTTAATCTATGGTTGGTTAAGATAATATAAGAATAATATTTCTGTTAGTATTATTTTTAATCTACAGATAGTTAAGATAATATAAAAATAGTATTTCTGTTAGTATTATTTTTAATCTATGGATGTTTTGCCAGCATGTACGCCTATGCACCACATGCATGCCTAGCTCAAACAGAGGCCAGAAGAGGGTGGTGGATCCCCTGGGACTGGAGTTACAGACACTTGGGAGCCACCACTGGGGAGTTGGGAATTGAACCCCAGTGTTTTGGAAGAGTGAGCCCATATCATTTATTACAGAAGTAGCAATTAAAATTCTAGGTACCGACTCCAGAATATTTGTTACTATGAATTTCACTGTATATAGGATATATATATATATATATATATATTGGGTGCTTTGTATTTTCAAATAGGCCCCAGAGAAAGGAAATCCTTCTTACCTGGCATCAGCAGTAAAAGATGCAGCCTCCAGATCTTACACTGCACAGCCTTAGTTTTTCCCTCTGATATAGCACTGAGAAGCCCCTCTTAATCAGTTAACAGCACAAGTTGCAAGTCACCCCTGAGACATAAGTCTGCCAGGATGTTTTGCAAGTCACGTCCAGGGGATTGACTTGTGGCACCTGCTTTGCTCAAGATCCTAGCGTACTTCCTGGCTCTGAGAGATAGCATGCCCTATTGTCAGAGAGTGGTTAAATGTGCCTGTAGGTGTAAAACCTAGAAGCCTGTGGGATAGGGAGACCTCAGAAGAACTTTTAGAAAAAGGGACTTTTAGATCTTAAGATAACTTTTAGAGAGAGAACTTCTGAGGAGAGAGCTTTTAGAGAAAGAACTTTTGAGGAGAAAACTTTCATAGAAGAGAAATCTTAAAGAGAGCTTTTGAGAGAGAACTTTTTGGGAAGAACGTTTTCTTGAAGAATAAAGAGTCATGAGAGGAATACGTGTGTGACAGCCATTTATTTCCCTCTCACTCTCAGACTCCTTTGAGGGAAACCCTCACTGCCTGCTGTGTAGCCCTGCTGTCTCAGTCTGGACCCTGAGAGAGCATCGAGGCTGGAACTTGAATGCTCTCCTTTTAAGAGTAGCCAATGATCTTAGCCATTGAATCATCTCTTCAGCTCCTAAGATAATTCTTTAATATCAGAAGTAAGAGGACAATTCTTGAGCGAGATACAAATGCAGAGAAAAAAACCTGAACTTCTAGGAAGATTAGCCTGGTGCTGATCAATGTGCCTGACCATGAAGAAACCTCATTGATTCTGGGAAAGTTTTACTGGATAGAATGTGGGTGGCTCTTCAAAACCCTGAAGGCCTCTGTGTAGGGACACTGAGTGACCACAAATGCAGGCATTCTCCCAGCACAACCTTGGCAGGCACATCTTTAGAAGAGGCTTACACTCACCAGGATACCCCTTGCTTCTGTGGACTACAGACCCTGCCTAGCTGTACCACTGCCCTGGGACCTTCTGAATTTTGGCTCACACAGGGCCACTGCAGATGCCCAGGCCAGGAACCCAGGATCCTAGCCTTCATGAGCTGAGCTGTACAGGCTGAAGCCCACAGACCCATTTCTGCTCAGATATCTATGCCCAGGTTTGGTGTAAGCAGCTCCCAGGACTTTGCTCCTGAATGTCTGCGTTAGCACACAGTTCCAAGCACAAACAGAAGTCCAAAATCTGGGGGCAGATCGAAGCGAACAAACTGTGCTGTCTTACATTTGTTCCGTGACCACATTGTACACCATGTCTGCCATGTGAAGCAGAATTCAGGCTGAGCAACCCTACTCCAGAAACACTAAAATACTGTGGGAAAAATTACCTTGACGCTAGCTAGGGGCCTGGGACGATGGTCAGTTGGTGAAGTGTTTATAACACACGATGTCCCAAACTGATCCCAAGAACCCATGTAAAAATCTGGGTGTTGCAGTGAGTGCCTGTAATCTCGGCACAGACCAGAGGAACCCTGGGGGCTGCAGGCAAGTCACTATAGACAAAGCAGCAGGCTCCAGGTTCAGGGAGAGACTGTTTCTCAAAACTGGGAAGGAAGAGCCAGCAAGCTAACTCATTGGGTAAAGATGGCTGCGCCCAAGCCCGATGACCTGGGTTTAATGCTTAGAACCATGTAAAGGTGAAAGAAAGAACTGCCCTCCATGGAGGTTGCACTTCGGCATCTATGCACTCCCCCACCAACATGAACAGACATGATAATAAATGAGAACGAGATACTCGGATGAATAAGGTGGAAAGCAACTGATAAGGCACCAGTGTCCACCTCTGACCTCCACACGCATGTGTATACACTTCACACACTTTTACATATGTGAGCATGCTATCCTACACACACAAGAAATTGCCTAGATATCATAAGCATAAAGTGTTTCTAAAAGGTCAAGGAATTTCTAGTGCAGGCTTGGGCAAGAGCTCGTGACATATCTTTACATATGTGCAAATATTCCTGTATCTGAAAATATCCCCAACCCAAAGCACTTCTGGGCCCACCACGTTGGATAACAAACTCAACCCTCATGTGGCTGAACACATCATCACACTTTATGCTCAGACTAGATAAAACACATGCTGGGTCACAAGTGACACCAACTCTCATTGGCAAATGGGGATGTGTGACACCTTCCTGGGGCCACCTGGGTTCTATTCTTGGGGAAGCTGCTACCCCTAGGTGAGCAGCCCTGAAGTTAGGAAGTAGGGGGAAGACACGATACTCACAGGAATTTCCCATTGGTCTTTGATCCTATGAGGACTGTCTGCTCTGATTCGTCTCTGGAGATGTTGCCATGGAACCAGGGCATCTTCTCGTGGGCAGTGGTGGCAATCAGCTTCTCCAGTTGGGGCTTCTGGCTGATGATGGCTTGTTCCAGAGCTTGGCCCTGCAGAGGATGGAGAGAGAGTGAGCTGGCCAGGTACAGAGAAGTTAGATCTGTGTCCCAAGTTCTATGCAGCAAAACAGGACCAAACTCTACTCTTCCCATCACACTCTTCCCATCACTCATCCTTCTTTTATTCATTCCCTAAAATAAGGGAACCAATAAGATCTTTGTATATTACTTGCATGTCTTCACGTGTATCAATAAATGAATGCATTTTGTAATGAAGGGAAGATTCCTTGAAAAGCCAGACAAGAATTTGCATATGTAGGTCATATACACCTGGAGTCAGAGCATGGATCTGACAAAGACAGCTATATACGAAAGCTAGGTTCTGTGGGAAAACCTAGAGTCATTTCATAATGGGCAAGAAGGCTTGAGATGTGTTTGAGTTCGAGGAAGAGAGGTAGCTCAGCAGGCTAAGTGCTCGCTGCCCATTTCAGCCTCATTCCTGGGACTCACATGGTGGAAGAGAGACTGACTCTAACCAAAGAAAACTTTTCAAAGAAATTGTGGCTGTCATTGGTGGCACACGCCTTTAATCCCAGCACTCGGGAGGCAGAGGCAGGCGGATCTCTGTGAGTTCGAGGCCAGCCTGGTCTCCAGAGTGAGTGCCAAGATAGGCTCCAAAGCTACACAGAGAAACCCTGTCCCAAAAAAACAAAAACAAAAACAAAAAAAAAAAAGTTGTGTTAGAGGCAGGCATCTGTGGCTTTCTGTCTGTCAGGATTCAGCTGTGTCCTCACTCCCATCTTCCCCCCCGCCCCAAACACACACACCTACAGGAAATGCCATCAGAGGAGTCACAGGTGAGCAGCCTGGACCACCTGGAGAAAAGGTGGAAATAAAAACAGTACCATTAATAGTAGAGAGGACTGATTTCCCTATCTTTCTCAGAGAGACTGAAAAAGATCTTCTTGGTAATGAATAGCCAGAGTTTGATTACTGACTACACACACACACACACACACACACACACACACACACACACACACATATATATATATTTGAAAACACAGCCTTCTCACAGAAGGAAAATGGACTGCTGAGGGGAATGTGAAGACTGGGCTCTGACTACATGCTCAGATGGAGTGGGAAACAAAGGCAGTGAGGGGCGTGGCCACACAGGGATCTGGAACATACCAGAAACTCAACCACCATGCTGTCTCAGTCTTCCTGTAAAGGATGCAAAGGATTCTGGGTGATGCTAGGACAGGGCTCCATGGTCTCAGGGAGCAGTGCCCACCAGACTCACCTGAAGGTTCCAGGTCTGTTTCACGTATTCCCTGATGAGGTTCTCCTTCAGGTCTTCAAAGGGTCCAGTCTTGGGTTGTACCCCCGGAGGCCGGTTGAAGGGCTTCTTGAGGAGGCAGATGAGGCCATCAGATTCCTGGGAGTGGTACTGGCAGAGGTCTGCCGGGCTGGCATGGGTCCTGCCACCGGAGATGGCATAGGTACCATTAAGTTCCCTCTCAATGGTGTAGTGGTGCGCCTTCCTGTTGTATGCCACTGACAAAGCGAAACCACCCAGATAATTGCGACTCTGGCGCAGCAGGTAGAGCCCATCTGTCATGCCTCCCTGGACCAGGTAGTCTTCAGCCTCTTCCCTAGTGATGTTGCCAAAAAAGTAGGGCAGGTGGTTGGCGCTGTCTGCCGCATTGCCTGCCATGTCTGCCCCTCTTCAGAATTCCAGCAGGTATGTGGGAAAGCACCTGGGGACAACAAAGATGAGTGAGCCCCAGTGAGGAATCCAACTAGCAAGGGGCACTGACTAAGCCCACCAGGGCCTATTCCACAGGGACATAAGCCTTTCTAGTTTAGAATGGACACACCACCCTATTTCGTGCATGGTCCTGACATCTAATTTCCAGTTTCCCAGAACATCCTGTGGTTAGTTAACCAACTCCATGGCCTTTGACAAAGGTGACCCAACTCACTATTATTTTTTCTAGTGAAAAAAAAAAAGAGTTCTAAGAAGAAACACAGTGTGGTGGTTTGAAAGAAAATGGTCCCCAAAGGGAGTGGCACTATTAGGAGGTTTGCCCTTATTGGAGTGGGTGTGGTTTTGTTGGAGGAAGGGTGTAACTGTGGGGGCAGACTTTGAGATCTCTTTTCTCAAGCTTCCCTCAGTGTGACAGTCAGTTGACTTCCTGTTGCCTGCAAGATGTACACTCTCAGCTCCAGCACCATGTCTGCCTGTACACCGCCATGCTCCCCACCATTGATGATAATGGACCAAAAAACCAAAACCAAAACCAAAACAAAAACAAGCAAACAAACAAACTAAAAAACTAAGACACCTAGAAAAAGAGAAGTGCACAGTAGTCTTTTGACACAGTGCTCAGGGCACACCCTGAATGTGAACAGTGGTCCATGGGACAGAACCAGCAAGGACTCAAAGCCCTCGATGGCCTCAGGAGGCACAGATCACACTAAAAATAAAGACAGATGATATTGATCTATCTACCTACCTACCTATCTAGCTCTTGGTTCTTATATTGCCTTTGCTGACCTTGAACTCATTAGGCAGCTAAGGATAACCTTCAACTTCTGATCCTCCTGCCTCTACTTCCCCAGTGTGAGATCAGAGGCATGAAAACCACACCTAGTTTATGTTAGGCTGGGGTGTAACCAAGGGCTTCATACATGCTGGGAAATACTCTACAACTGAGCCACACCCCAAGCCCATACAGCCAAACAGGAGAATCACACCTCAGAGCACAGGCTTTTGCAGTCAGACGTTTCTATTGGCTGAACATTTATAAGTAATTAAGCCTCCAGGTCAATTATTTGGGAATCGAACACTGGGTATTTGCAAACAGGCAGGCAGGAGAAAAATGTCCATTTACATATGGTGGACAAATGTTTGGCACAAAGTTGCACATAAAACTCAAGAAAGCTTTAAAAAAAAAGGATTCTAAACACACGAAAGAACAGTCAAGCAGGGCTTCTTGGTAGCAGCATTTTCTTAGGTGGGCTCTGTTTGCTGGTGGGAGTAGAGGTGCGGCTCCTTTAAGAGACAGCTTCCTGACTCAGTGTTAGTGGCAAAAACGATGTGGCTCTTTGCAGAGGTCCTGCTACCACTCAGTGGCTGCACGGACCCAGACACTTGCCAGAGTTGGCGTGATAAATGTGGCTCCTGCCAGTACCATCACCAGGAAAACCAAGAGAGAGTTGGTTTTATTTATTGTGTTGTCTTTAGATTTTTTTTTTTTTAACAAAACAGGGTTTCTTTGTGTAGCTTTGGAGCCTGTCCTGAAACTCGCTCTGTATAACAGGCTGAACTCCAACTCACAGAGATCCACCTGCTTCTGCCTCCTGAGTGTTGGGATTAAAGGTGTGCACAACCACCGTGCAGCTTGTCTTTAGATTTTTTGAAAGTTAGTGAGCAAATACTAACACTACTGAGAGACATTTGATTACGAAAGCTGCTAGATTAAACCAACCTATTTTTAAAATATCTTGGCTTCAAGATATAAGTCAAAAGATTTGTATCAACCACAGCATGAGCACATAACACACCACAGCATGCACACATACACACACCACAACACACACACATACACACACCACAACACACACACACATACACACACCACAACACACACACACATACACACACAACACACACACATACACACACCACAGCACACACACACACACACACACACCACAGCACACACACACACACACTCACACACACCACACCACACCCACATACACACACAACACACACATACACACACCACAGCACACACACACACACACACACACACACACACCACAGCACACACACATACACACACTACAGCACACATACATACACACACCACAGCATGAGCACATAGAGACACACCAGAATCACACCACATAGAGTTACACCAAAGAGCCTCTCTGCACAGCTTACCCTCTGTGTGGCTTCTGAGTCATATTCTGTGGCTTCACAAGCCAAAGATGCCATGTTGGCACAGGTGACAGGATGTCCTGAAACTGCACCCTGAGATAAATTCTGTTGTATTCTGACAGTCCACAGAACATGGGGCTTCTCCTGACATTTGGCTATTATTGAATGTCCTTTGCTTTCTAAGATTTCATCTTAGTGACAGTGACAGCCCAAGCTTTCTTTCCTCAGTCCATCCATCTATCCTGTTACTTCTGCCTTCTTTCCACCAAACTCCCCCCTCCCCTGCCTGCTGCCACCCAGCACTCCTAAGTTTTCCTGTATTGCACCTTCTAGGGGACTCTGATAACCACAGGGTCCTTGGGCACTACAACCCCTGCTGCCGCAGTGACACACACTGACTGCTGATCTTTAGAGCCCACCAAAATATTATATAATGGCAGCAGAAACAAGAGTAGGATACTGTGGTAGTTTGAATAAAAATGGCCCCATAGGCCCATAGGGAGCAGCACTATTAGAAGGTGTGGTCTTGTTGGAATAGGTGTGGCTTTGTTGGAGGAAGCGTGTCACTAGGGGGTGGGCTTTGAGGTCACAGAAACTCAAGCCAGTTCACTTTCTGCTGCCTGCTAGTCCAGGTGTAGGTAGAATTCTCAGCTCCTCTGGCACCATGTCTGCCTGCATGCTGCCATGATCCTACGATGACAATGGAATAAACCTCTGGAATGGTAAGCCAGCCACAATTAAATGCTTTCCGTTACAAAAGTTGTCATGGTAATGGTGTTTCTTCACAGGAATAGAAACTCCAACTAAGAAAGATAACAACCAAACAAACTCCCTAAGAACCCCAAACGAAAACAAAGATACTAAGCTTTCTTCACTTAGTCTTGGCCACAACCTTGGCACCTCCATAATTGCCACCCCTTAAAGAGTCAACATTACCTGACAAGTGGACTCCTCTGGGTGCCGCTGAACTCATAGCACCTGCCACTGTGGCTTACATGTGCTGTCTGGACTCTCCTTCTCTGACTGCAGAGACAGTCTACAGCTCAAGATCATTCCAGCACCCTCACCAGTACTGAGAACTCTTGTGTTCTTTCTCAGTTCACCACGACATTTTCTTAGTTTGACATTCACAGGGGTGTGAGGCCACTGTATAAAAGCATAACCCTGAGAAAGATTAAAGGAGACCCCGGTCCTGGCAAACCTCCCACTCCTTCTTACTCCACCTGTGCCCACAGTGAGCTAGCCCTTCCTCTGCACACACCTGTATAGGGAGCTCCACGGCAGCGAGGGTTTAGGGGAGCCGGTCAGAGCACAGGAAACCTCTCACTCTCTTGGGGCCTTTTAGTGTGTAAGTTACATACCAGGCCGTAGCAATAAGGGAATATGTGTGCACGCGTTCACTCAGGTGGATGTCAGGCAACGCATACGTATGAAGGGTGGACACCAACTTCACGTGTTGTTTTTGAATCACTCTACCTCATTCTTTTGAAACAGGCTTCTCACTGAACCTGGAGCTTGTCAGATAGGCTACACTGGCTGGCCACTAAGTCCCAGGATCCTCCTGTGTCTGCCTCTCCAGGGCTGGGATTACATGCCCGTGTGCGCCACCAAGCTGAGGTGTTTTGCATGGGTTCTGGCCATTCAACTCAAGCCCCTGTGCTTTTGAGGCAATCACCTTACTGACTGAGCTACCCAGACTGAGGGGATGGTTTTTCACATGAAGTAATATTTTGGGGCTCCCTTGGCTGTTTTGTCTCCCCTTCCCACTTCAATTTTCTCCATGGTCCATCGTCACACGGTGACATCCCTTTAACACATCAGCAGGGCTGGCCGTGGGAAGCATGGCTAGGACTGCTACACATCCATGCCTGGGGCAGTTCTTGATGTTTGGTGAAGCATCATAAAAATACATGAATATTTGCCCATTAACAGACGTCAGTCTTTCTAATGAGCTCACACTGTGTGTTGGCTGATCCAAGTTCCCCTTGGATGCCCAAGTAGTAGCTCGGCCTTCCCAGCTCCACTCCTCATCCTGACCCCTCGTTTTGAGGGACCATCACATTTCTCCCCACTCTAATGGAAATGGCAGCAACTGCAACAGCCAGTCAAGACAATGCTGGAGACCTTCTGGAGCCTTCTTTCGCTCCCTTCCTCCATAGCTCATCCCCAGAGCCATGAAAGACCTCTCTCTCCAAGCATGGCACACGCAGGGGCAGAGTTGTCCCAGTCTTCCCTGAAGGATCTGAAGGGACTTTCACTGAGCCGGTTTCTAGGCTTGTCCAGCAACAGATTCGAAAATCGATTCTGAAGTCACCCGTGTTCCTCACCCATTCCCAACACAGCCAGTGGTGACAACCACCTCCGAGTCTTACCGATCCCTCCCCATTCTTTGTCCATTTCCTTCTTGGCAAATACAGTGAACTCAAGATGTCCACATCCACAGCACATCCCAAACCTTCCCTAGCCTACGAGGCCATCACTGGCCCGACTCCACCCCTTCTAGCTGTGTCCACACTGTGCTTCCAGGCCTCACATGCCAGACCTATTGTGTCTGGGTTACAGCATTTCCCCTCGTGACTTTCCTTCTTTCCAGGCCTGTGGTCTAAGTTCCTGCCTCTGCTCAGCTGTCCTAAGGATCTGAATTTAGGTGTCTGCCTTTGTCTGTCATTGCTTCCTGCCAACACATTTTCATTTAAATTCACTTAAGTGTCTACTTCCCTTATCCACCGCTTCCACCTTCCCTGATGCTAAAATGTGAGCTTCAAAGGTCCCGGCATTGCAACTGGCTTGCTCAGGGTTTTCCAGCTATCCACATGTGCTTAATAGACACCTGCTTTCTTTCATTTTAGAGATTTTACTGTGAGTATATCCTATTTTCCTAACAAAAGTGCTTAAAGTCCAATTTGTATGAGCCCGGAGGACCCTGGAGACCGGCTCACCAGCTGTCCAGACGCCCGGCCCTGTGGTTGTGTTGATGGTGCCCACTCATGTCTTGTATGAGCTCATGGCTTCTTGTGGGGAGGGAACCTTCTGTCACATGCTCCATGCTTCAAGCAGGAAATGCAGTCTCACCCGATTCCCTGCCTCTTCTCTTCAGCCCTGGTCTTCCCAGTGTTCCTAGGACACCATTCTGATCTGCTGCTCTCAAATTCCTCAAAGGCTGCCCCCAGGGCATATCCTGTCAATACACTCTTCCTGCTTGCCAGTATTGCCAAAGTGCTCGTGGCTTTCTAATTTTCCCACATGATTTCATGTCATGCAAGCCCCTTTAAAATACACCACTGACTTTGAAGCCGCTGCTTTGATCTCCTTGATCTGGGCCAGGGGTCCATGAACACAGCAGTAGACGGCCCCAGCTGTCCAGCATCTTCTCTGGGCTTCTGGAGAATGAGAAGTTTCTCTTCCACATGTGGTCATGACACCCTTCCCACCCCCTATTTACATACGAGGACAGCTGCATTGTCACCCTAGAACACCCACTGGTTTCTCCAGAGCCTTTTATGGTGTCGTCTCAGAGCTGCTCAGCCTGGGCAGTCTTGATGGAGGGGCTGGACCAGTCTTTGGCGTGAGTGTTTGTGGTGGTAGGGACTTGTCTCCCACTTAACACTATTTACCAGCATCCCTGCCTCCCACTCACTGGGCGTCTATAGCAGCTCATTCTACAATCATGCAAACCCAAAGCCACCTCCAGGCATCACCAGGTCTTCCTGGGGCAAAGGTGCCCTTGACTGGAAACCACTAGCTTAGTTTCTGTGTCCTGACCACAAATCTGATATGGCCTGCCTTTGTGTCTTTGGTTTCACCGATATATTAAATAATTAAACATTCCTTATCTATTTGATGACAGTTCTCAACAATGAGCAGACAATGTGGAAATTTCTCCCTGGGAGAGGCATAAACAGCATTTTCCCCTTCAATTCACCCTAGGGGACCAATGAGTTCACCAGACTTAGTTACAGATGAGGGTTTTATGGGCAGGAGCATGGATGACTCTAAAGTAATCGCACTGGAAGATCAGAATCCAGCATGGATGACGGCTTCCCCATGACTATACTTCTAGAATGCCCAACCTACACACTCCAGCCCCTCCCTAGACACCAAGCCACATACAACTAGGTCACAAATGTGTACAACGACTGGGAGGAGTGTCTATAGTGAAGGGACCAGCTCCACATTTCGGCAGCCATGACAGTAACTTGTGTTCACTATGACCTTGCCTTGGTCACTTAGAGGTCAGACGCCTACCTCGTGACAAGGAACCAATCAGAAGTTAGCTGATGGTGCTATGCTTTACGACCCTGGGTGTACTTTACGGACAGAGCATAGCAACCACCCTGGGAGGGCCTAGGGGCCGTAACAACCAGTTGGCCAATCAACACAGGGCAAGCTCTCCAAGCCTGGAGGCACACCAATCCTGAGCCTGTGCGTACTCCTAGACACTCCCCTTACGCTGCCCTACAAGATCTCTCAGGAGCCCCTAGGAGCTGTCTTTTGTAGCCAACCGCCATAGTGGGTGGACAAAAGACCTGAGCTAACATGGGGTTAGCTTGTTAAATTACAATAAAGCCTCATGCAGTTTGCAGCAAGCTCTCGAATCTGCCTGGTGATTGGGGTGACTGCGGTCGTGGCCTGGGCCCCGGATACCTGAGTTTTCCGGGGGGGTCTAACAATAGTATCACCTGAGGGTCCAGTGACCCCAATCACACCCTCCTTCTCTGAGGTTGGGTCCTGGTCCCCAAACTGGCTCCTGATGGACTCCTGCAATCTGGAACAGCTAATCTGAGGAGGAAGCCAGCTATCTGTCTCTAAGGATAGTGCCATACAACAGCAGAGGACAGGAGGCCTAGATACTTGCCTATGATGTCATCTAAGCCTAGAAGGCAGAAAGGATGGGCTGCGGAACAGTGGCTGAAAGCAAGCTCTGCTGGCGTTCCACCTGGCTTTGCATGGCCTTGACCCCATGCACCTTAGCAATTCTCCTATGGACGCAGAAGACACAGTCTCAGAGTGACTGTAGTGCTTTGGTTATGAATGATACCATGGCAACTAGTGCCTCATGATAGCAAGCTCTGAGAAGAAAGGACTGGGCCTCATGGATGTGAAGAAGAGGAAGAGAAGTGCTTGTGTGGCACGAGGGCACGTGCTCACCACACAGGGACAGACACATCCGTGTAAGGAAGATGGGATGCTTAGCGAGGCCAGGAAGGAGCCTAAAGCAGTTTTCTTCTTACGAACGAGAGAGAGAGAGACAGAGAGACAGACAGACAGACACACACACACACACACACACAGAGACAGAGACACACAGAGAGACAGAGAGAGACACACACAGAGAGAACATAATGAAAGTACATATGAAGGTCTGAGCATGACATCTGGTATCTTCCTCTTCCACATTATTTTTTGAGACAGGACTCTCATTTAGAGCTCCCCGACTTGGCTAGACTGGCTGGCTAGGGAGCTGCAGGGGTCTGCCTATCTATCACTGCTTCTGTAGCCGTGGGATTGCAACATTTGCTACCCCTGCCTTTTCCATGGGTGCTGGGAATGTGAACTCATGACCTCAGGCTTGCGGGACAAGCACTTCACTGACATCTGAACTTCTTTTCCCATTAGGCAATCACATATCAATTCCCCAGTCCCAGGACTAAGGTGGACTGTGTGACCTTTGTCCTTTCATAGGCATCCTTGTAGTGCTATCTTGTCAGTCAACAACTCCATAGAGACTGAGCAATAGCCGTGCCTGTCCTTGCAAGCACCGTGTCTCTGGTAGCCTCTGAGCTAATTAAATAGTCACATTTCTCAGGGCAGTCACATGCAGAGCTTTAAATCCTGGACCGCATGTACAAAAAAAACCAGACTGCAGGAGCAGCCGGCACCTGACAGCCATCTGAATGGACTCTTAACAAACCAGGGGGCAGTGAGTGAGCATTCACGTCTGGGCTCCGGGGAGTCGGGAGAAGGCTTTCTGGTACCCAGAATTCAAGAGAGGAGAACTCACACAAAGACAACATGTTAAGACACACATGCCTGGGGCATGTTCCAGCTCTATCCCATCTTCCCTCTCTCCTCTCCTCTCTCTGTACACCAGGCCAGAGGCCAGGGCACTCTGCCTGGGTTCTGTCAGGGCAGCACCATCTGAGCCCAGGACTTACTGTTCACTGTGTTTGGGATCAGAGACAACCCCAGTTTTCTTGTTAGTTATACATCACAAGCGTCATGGCTCACATGTCTCCACAGCCTCGTGTCTCTTTTCTCCTCCCCATCCCATCCATATTCCTGCCCTGGACCCTATTTGCTTCCTCTAACGCCTGGAACTAAATATAGTTACTTCCTGTGCTGTACAGTAGATACTTTGTATAGAGGTACCATGAGCATGGCACTCACAAATTTTCAAGCACTTTCTCAGGGAACTTTTAAGGTGAAATCCTAGAGATCTTCTGACCGGAATTCTATCAGGCAAAGAATGCACAGCCTTGTAGCAGATATGCGTCTGTTCAAAGAAACGACTCCCATGCACTGTCAAAGCACTGACAGTGCTTTCCAGGCAGCTTTCCCGAGCGTGTGAGAAGCTTACCAAGCATGGAGATTTACTTAATGACCTGCATAGCACATGCTCAGAGGCACAAGGCAGCACTTTACCCTCATGTTTGTGACCATTTTCAGTAGGGAAGAAAACCAACAAAAACTGCTATTAAAAAGTGGCCCCAAATAGATCAAGAAAATGGGGACTGTTTATGCTGAGGCAAGAAGAGGGCCACTGTCCTGTGATTGCTAACTTGACAACCTGGAGTCACTGAAAGGAGGAGCCTCAGGTGAGGGGTTGCCTGGGTCAGACTGGCCTGCATCCATGTCTGCGACAGACAGTCCTAACCGATGATTTATGTGGGAAGACCCAGCCCACCACAGGCAGCACAATCCCTAGGCAAGTGTTCCTAGGCTGTATAAGAAAGCTAGCTATGCCTGAGTCTGAGAATGAGCCAACAAGCAGCCTTCTTACACAGTTTCTGTTTCAAGTTCCTGCTCGCGTTCTCAGCCTGACTCCTCTCAGGGACTGACTGACCTGGAAGTGTAAACCAAACAAGTCCTTTCCTCCCCACAAGCTGTTTTTGGTCAGAGTATTTTATCACAGAGACAGGATGAGATCACTTAGTTCACGTTCACAAACAACAGCAAAGGTGCCATGATTGACTGGGGCTGCAAATATGTTTTAGTGAATAGTGAGGCGCGTGTGCGCACACTCACCAGAGGTGCACCTTAGCTGTTGTTCCTCGGACTCCACCATCTTGTTTTCACTGGCTTGGAGCTTTCCAAACAGGCTGGACTGCCTAGTCAGCCCCAGGGATCCACCTGTCCCTACCTCCTCGGAGCTGAGAAGTGTAAGCCACCACGCCTGCTGCTGGTGGTGTGGTGGTTTTGTAGGTGTGCGTGGGATCGAACTCAGGTCCTTGTGCTTGCAAGACAAACACTTGACTGGACGGGCTACTAACCAAGATCAGGGAACAGTGAATCTTGAGTAAGGAATCCATGACCAGTGTGCACTGGCTCTAGGTAATCTCCTCCCTCCTCTCCACACCTCCATGAAAAGACACAGACTGCAGCCTGGGCAGTTTTGGGAAAACCAGTTACCTTCATGTTAAGACTATGTTCACCTATGCACAACTCTCGTTAACTCTGTTATTTCCCCCAATTCCTAGCTGGACATGAGCTACAAGGGGCATCCTCTGCCGTGCGCCCTTTTCATAATTAGCCTCCTCCCTGTTACCAAAGGGGCTCTGACCAGGGGGGGTCAAAGCTTCAGCCCATCCAGAGACCACTGGAGCATGGTTTCTGCAGGTAAGGCTCCCCTCCCCTTCCAGATGCTCCCATCCCGCTGCCTGGAGGACACTTCCAGAGGTTCTCAGCCATGTAAGATTGCTGGTGTCCCCTTCACTTGGCCACAAGAGCCCCTGGTGTAATATGGACTGTGACTGGAAAAAAAAAATTAAAAACAAAAAACAAAAAACAAAAAACCGAACAACACCCAAGGGTAACTTCTGCCCAATCTGGGCTACACAGGGAAACAAAATCAGGAAGATGCAAATGCAAGTTTATGACACTTGAAACCATGTGGCCACCCCAATGCAAAACAGCCCCACTCAAGTGTACATGGGAAATTTCCTTGCAGCTTTAAGTTGAGTAAATTAAAAGCCAGAACTTCATTAAAAAGAAAAACTTCCTCTGGGGGGTTAGGTTAATTTTCATGAAAAAGAGGAATGAACCCAGCCTAGAGGGAGAATCAGTCTCGCTAGGCCAGTCAGTCTGCTTGGTGAGAGAGAAATATGAAGGAAACGGAGGTGCCTCAGTGGCTACCCCGCAGCACCCGGCTCGGCCGCTAAATGCCCGAAACCGCTCTTCCTGGAGCTGAGTGTTCACATGGCTTCTGTGTGGGATCTCACCATACAGAAAACACACGGGCACATAGCTGGGGCCTGAGCAGGGAAGCATGGCACGCAGGGGATGCTGGGCCTGGATTGCTCAGGACAGCTGCTTTGGCTTCATTGGCAGATCGAGGTTTGTCCTCTGGGATGCTAGCTATCCTGTGGGAGTCTGTCCCCCAGCCTTCCTGATCCCTGCCTGGATGTCACACTGCTCAGACACCTAGCCTCTCAAGGGGGAACCACACCTCTCTGAGGAGCACCTCTCTGTCTCTACTGACAGCAAGCGTAGGAGACTTCTCGGAATACTTCAGAGAGGGGAAGCACGGCCGTGGTTGGCTGCGTGATGTCCACTACCACTCAGAAACAGAGAGCCAATAAAACACACAAAAGCCTTCATATAAAAGGTCTTGTGCCTTCAAAACCAGACCGGTGTGAGGTAAGCTTCAGGGCAGAGAACCCCAAAACACACATGGCAGGGGCTGACCCATCTCAATGGGCCCCTGAACACCCTCAGAGTCCACAGGCAAGTTCCCTAAGCCTGGTCTCTATGCCCATCTTGATGCCTTAAGCACAAGTCACAGAGGATGCCCGTGGTCCACAGAATATCAACTGTTTGCTTACAAACAAGCAGCTAGCCACTGCAGCTCACTTCATATTTGTACATACCCATGTATGTGTGCATGTGCCTATGTGGAGGCCAGAGAGCAATCTCCTGCTGCTCCACCTGTGTCATCCATCTGTGTTCTGAGCCCTAGGGATCTATCTGCCTCTCTCCACACGTCCCCAGCACCAGAATTACACAGTACCAGCACAGCCAGCTTTTTAAAATAGGAGCTCTGGGGACTGAACTCAGGTCCCCGTGCTTGCTTGACAAGCAACTTTACCAACTAAGCTATCTCCCCAGCTCCTGGTGCAACCTAAATCTAAATCTAAATCTCAGCTCCATTGGACAGGTCTGCTGAACTGACACCATAAGCTAGTCAGTCAGTGTCGTGCCAACGAGAACATGAACACGCTTGTTTCCCTGACAACATGAAAGCAGAGAAAGTTCTGGAATGAAAGGTGCCAGGTTCCAGCCAGGACTGCATATACCCTGGTTCTCGGTGTACTTTATGTATCTTATGGTGACTGGCTGATGTGGCCTGCGGATGACACTCCTGGAACAAGGAAGAGAGTGCTCTCAGGTTGAGCTTCTGTGTTCTCAGGGTGCCAGCTCCACTCACTCTTTTGACTAGCAAAGACGCAGCAAGGAGGCCAAAGAATGAGACATTGGTACAAATGCTCTCTCTCTTTGTGATTTTTCAGCAGGAAACTTGGAAAATTCTGCTAGAAGCCAGCAATTTCCTTCTTGAAGGGACATTGCCTGAGAGAGAAACCGGTAGACTGTATTCCTCCTGGACTGGCCAGGCAGGTAGAGCAAACTGAACAGCCATTTGGCACAGCAGAGAAACCAACCAGGGAGAACCATCCAAGCTACTCCCTGCTTGCATGGAAGCACAGCTCATTAATCCCAGTGCCTTACCTTAAAATGGAAGGTAGAGACAGGGAAAAATCGCCGAAGCTCATGGGCCAGGAAGCCTGTATATGCAGCACTGAACAACAGAGGCTGACATTCACTCGGGGCTGTCTTCTGACATCCACGTGTGTACCACGGCATGCATGTGTCAGTACACACACACACACACACACACACACACTCCGCCACCCCCACCATACATACAGGTATACACATATACGCACATACACATACCATATACACTCACACATAAAATACCAACAACTGACCAAGTACCAGACACTTCATGATAAAAATGTCTTCTAGCTTTCACTGCCATCATCTTGGGGCAAAGCAACCAGGACAGGTCAACAGTCAAGTAATAGTATTCCTTCAGTTCCCACCTCAAACCCTAAGAAGCCCAAACCCAGAGAACCCCAGTTAAGTGGCCAGGGTAGAGGCCATAGTGGACACTGCGACCAGCACACTTCACTTCCCTCTAGGACATGGAGGCCTGGCTGAAGCGGCTGGAGTCTAGGCACTATTTTTACTTCCCCATCTGCCAACCTCATAAAAACAATCTACACAGGCCCTCAAGGCATCTAGCGAAGCCAAACAACCCAAGTTAGACAAAGGACACGCCATGCAGCCATTCCTGCTCAAGGAAACCCAGGTTTTTCTGAAATTCATGACGCTAAAATATTCCAGGAAATTACCATGGGCTCCCGAGATTTCACGACTGTATCTAAATACACAAATTATGCCCCCAAGCTCAAAGAAAGTGGCAAAGGTTTTGTACACAGGGAGAAACACAGTTTTGTCCCATGAGAACTACAGTAATTTGTCGAGTCTTCACAGCTCAAGACAAATGAATGTAACCAGGGCATCGTGTCAGCCGGGGAAGCACTCACACTCAGAAATTGGTGTGCCCTCCCATGCCCGTCCATCATGCAGAGAGCCCTGGGCTCACATTGTTAATTGCTGACTTACCTTCCTGAACTCACAGAAGGCCTGGGCTCCCAGGCGCCAGGTGGCATGGAGCTGCGATAGCACCAAGCCGAGCCGACAGGCTTGAAGATGGGGATGGCTGCAATGGAGAGCAGGCAGAGAACAGCGGAGGTTTCCTGCTGTTGACTGGTGTCTGTCACTAGGGAAGTGGCTTTTCCTCAAAGTGTCAGCAAGCAAGACAAGTGTCAGCAAGCAAGACAAGACAGAAAGCAGAAGTGAGAGGCCCTAGGACAGGCTGCTTGTTAATTTCATATTCAAAACGAAGCTAAAGTTGGAAGGCAGGGATCCCAAACAAACACCCTCCAGCCAAGGAGGCTCAGTGGACACAGCAATTCCTGGCCAGGGTGGGCACACAGTTTCCCACACATCCTGGTTAAAACCATGTGCTAAATTTGGGGGATACCAAATTTTCTTCTCATTTTTTTTTTATTGTAAACCATGCTTGACAGTTTAATAATTCTGTTGATAATTTTAAAGGCTCGAAGTGGGTTTTGTTCATTTTTGTTTACAGCTTCCTAGTTTTGGTTTCAAAGTTTTCACCATCGTGGTTCAAGAATTTACTATAATTCCACAGAGCACACTCACCTAAGATTATAGAGGACTGACTTGACTGACATGCTTCTTTTATCTGATACATCGTCACGGTTTGGGTGTGCCATTCAAAGATTCTTGTGCTGGAACCCTGGCCGGGGTGTGGTATATTCAGGTGGCAGAATTTTTAAGAGGGGAGGGGTCTGGTATGAGGGGTGAGTTCACTGGGGCACCAACCTTGGAAAAGATTAATGGCTAAGAGGCCTAAATTAAGCCTCAGTGGGCTAGGTTGGTTACTTTAACAGTAGATTGTTATAAAGCAAGGTCATGGCACCAGTTTGGTCCCATTCACAGCCACTATTCCATCACATTCTTTGCGTGACCGTGAGGTGCTCACCTGAGGTGGCTGCCTGAACATGTGTGTTTAAACCCTAAGCTGCTGGCCAACTTCAGCTCCTTTTCTTTAGGAAGCACTGAGTCTCGGGAATTTTGTTATAGCAATGGACTTGGTGTTAGAAGTCCCCTCTAACTACTCTTGGCATCATTCTCAACATTCTGGTAATCTGTATTTTCATTTTTTTAAGAAGTATTATTTTATGTTTGCGAATACTTTGCCTACATATTTGTATATGTACCACACGGGTGTCTGGTACCCATGGGTATCAGAGGAGGACATCAGATCCCTTGGGAATGGAGTTACACATAGTTGTGAGCTGTCAGAATGGTGCTGGGAATCGAACTTGGGTCCTCTGCAAGAGCAACAAGTGCTGAACTAATTAATGAATTTTCATTTTTATGCTCATCAAAATATATTAAGGGTTCTTTTGAGATTTTTTTGGACTCACAGGTTATATAAAAAGCCTGTTATTCTGTTTCCAGCTAATTTTTTGTTATGGATATATGGTTTAATTTTCTTGTGCTCTAAAAATAATTCACCTGGCTTTTTAAATTTAAACTCAACAGGTTTTCTAAGCATGTATTTTATTTTGGTAACTGTTCCATGTGGGCTTGAGAGGAATGCATTCTTACATTGTGCGACTATACATCTCACAAACGTTGGGTTGATTGACAGTGTTGCTCTGGTCTCTTAATTACTTTTGATTTTCTATTTGATCTATCTGTTATAGAAAGAGAGAAATGAAACTCCAGATAATAATATTGGCGCTGACTCTTTATGTCTTTGGCTTTGTTGGGGTTTTCTTTATGCATTTTGATGCCTTGTTGATCTGTGCATCCATGTTTAGGGTTGTGAAGTCTCTTTGGATGTCTGACCCTTTTGTTATTGTGTAACCATTTCCTTCAAGTCCCGAATCCTGTTCACTGTAGGGGCTTTGGTCCTGTAAGTGATTCAGTAAGCGAAGAGGGTTCTCTGATGAAGAATCCATTTGTGAATTCCCAGCTGGCTGGTGGCTCTGACAATGTGCTTTGCCTTGGAGAGGCTCTGGGTGCTTGCCCCTTCCCTGGCCTCTTTCTCAGATCTTCACTGTGAGAAGCTAATGAGGTGTGTGTATTAACCACAGCTTTTTTACTGTCTCTATCTTCTGATGCAGGAACTTATTATGTTAGCACCCCATCACTGAGCAACCTCCTGAGAAAGTGAAACATGCCATAAATAAACAAACCAGTCCAAAGTCCACCTTGAGCTGCCTCCTTCATCAGGTTGTCACATGCCAGCCTTTGGTCCCCCCGCTCTGATCACTCTACAGGAACAGGCAACTCTTCCATTTCACCAAAGCCTGATACCACCTTGTAAGGCAACCAGCGCTGTGCCTGCTCGGCTCTGCCTTCTGCCTTCTCTCGATTCCCTGCAGGGCGGACGGGAGAGGCTCTGCCCCACCATCCCTCACGTCCTCTGGACTCAGCCCTGTGCTGTTTTTCCTGCAAGGCACAGAGTACTGCTTGTTTGGAAGGACCTGTGAGCACAGATGGGCTCCCTGGGACAATCTGGGGTTTGATGTCCTGCTACATCCACGATTCATTTCTAAGAGGAGCCCACTGGGAGTCCACATAGGTACTCCAGGGAAATGAAAGGTGAGAAGCAACAGGAAAAACTAACAGCAGAAAGAGAATGTTTCCCCAAGTGTTGTTCTAGCTCGACAGCCCTACACAGATACCCAAAGAAGGTAACTGAACAAAGATGTTTAAACCCCAGTCAGGGGAAGGAGAGGCAGGGATGAAAAGGTACTGGGGATCAGCTGACTGGGTTGTATGTGGAGGGGTAAAGATCAGAAAATAAATGGCAGCAAAGAAGACAGATGCTGAGTCTGCAGGGGACCCACAGAGAAGGCAATAGCTTGAGGAAAGGGGGACAGAACGTTAAAAAAAGTCCTAAAAGCCAAAGAAGATCCAAGGTAGTAACACTGATATCTCCAAAATACAGAGTTAAAAAAATGCATGTTTAGCCGGGTGTTGGTGGCACACGCCTTTAATTCCAGCACTCGGGAGGCAGAAGCAGGCATATCTCTGTGAGTTCAAGGCCAGCCTCGTCTCCAGAGCGAGTGCCAGGATAGGCTCCAAAGCTACACAGAGAAAAGCTGTCTCAAACCCCCTCCCCCCCCAAAAAAGCATGTTTAAGTTAGAAGTACATTCTCAGAAACAAAAGAGGCCTCATCTCTAGGGCTAAAAGGAACATCTGGGCCCCAAGACTAAAGGAAAAGTAAATAACCTGACCTCAGCTGAAAATAGAAACAACTCCTACTTCTGGGCCTGCATCTCAGGGATTTGAAATCAGTGTGTTTGCTGTTCGCTGAAATACCACAATAGCCAAGAGGCAGAACCAGCCTAAGGGCCCACCAATGGATCAGTAGAGGATGAATGGCTGAAACAATATGGTAGGTATAGACTGTACAGTACTTTGTAGGTATGAAAAGGAAGCAAACTCTGCCATTGGTAACAACAAATACATGGATGTTGAGGACATGAAATGAGTCCTGGGACTCTTTCCTCAGAATGGAAACACTCCCTCCTGGAGGGAGAGGCTCATAAAACTTAAGAGGAGAGTTGGGGAATGACAATCTTCTTGGGAGCTGCTGGCAAGAAGGCAGGGTGGTCCAGGGATGCAACCTTGGTGAGCGTTTCCGTGAAACAGAAGCCTTTGAGCCACCTATGCTCCTATTGGCCACCCCCACTGTGCCAATAAACTCGCTAATTCACCAAGCTTGACTTGGTCCAAATGGTTTCTTTGGAGTAAGCAAACATTTGCTCACATCTCCCCAAGAAAGTTCCAGGAGACAGAAGTGAAGTCTGAACACAGAAACTCAGAGAAACAAGAACAGAGTGGTGGTTACCAGGGGTGAGGGACATGGCCAGAAGGAGTGGTGGCCTTGGAATCTGAGGAATACTTGAGTCTTTGAGGCCATGGATATGCTAATTAGCTTGATCTGGTCACTCCTGGCTGCTTAGACCCAGCATAGCACCATGGGCTTCTCCTTGGTTAGACCTCAATCTCAGAGGGCAGCGAGCAGTGTCTACACACAGCCCAGGAGAAGGTGGTCCAGCTGGGCTCAGGGCCGAGCAGAAAGGAATTTTAGAGCTTGGAATAAATTGTATAGAAAGTTACCCTGTCTTCATCAGAGGGTGAGAAGGCAGAAGAGGGCTGCCTACCTTCTAAACAACTGCTCTAAAGGCTCTGGTGGTTCTTAGAAGTTCAGACAGAGCCCACTGGAGCCCGCAGAGGCTGTCTTCGGCCACCTCTGTCTCCCAGTGTTGCCGGGACCACCCGTAGGCACCAGCAATGCTCTAGTACCTGTCAGGGTTTGGGCACTTTCCCTAACATACCAGCAGTGGAGTCCCAAGTAGTGGTTCTTAACTGACCCCTGAAATGATGGGACAGACACACGGCTGTGGACTGGAGGGGGGTGGCCAGAGCTAAGTATTCACATTTCTCCTGGGGTTCTAAGGAAGTCCTGTGGAAGGCCAGCATTCAGGAAAACAGTTGCCATGGTTCATCTTGACTCACAATTTGATGGATTCAGAGTCACCATGGAAACATATCTCTGGGCGGTCTGTGAGGGATTCTCTAGATTAGGTTGAGAGGAGAGGACTCATCCTTACTACAGGCGGTACCATTCTGTCGGCTGAGGTTCCAGATTGAATAAAAAGGGGAAAGCAGACTGGGTGCCAGCATTTGTCACTCCCTGATTCCTGACTGAAGATGCAATGTGACCAGTGGTCTCAAGTTCCCACTGCCGTGTCCTCCCTGCCATGCCTGCCATGATAGACTGGACCCTTACACTGTGAGGCCAAACCATCCCTTCCCTTTTAGAGTTGCTTTTTTAGGGACTGGAGGTGGTGGTGGTGTTTTGTCCCAGCAGTGAGAAAAATAACCAGTACACACTTTCAGTTAAAATTCCTCCACCACGAATCCTTAGACAAACACAGGTTTTTTAAGAGGGTCACTGTGGAAGAACGACTTCTTGGTGCTGGGAGCAGTCGGTGGAGCCAGCAATGGCTGTGGGGACTGGGGCAGCCCAGGCTGCTGCACTTCCTGGCACCAGGCTGATTCATGGGAGGGAGGAAGTCTCCTAATCTGCAGGGCCCCTCAGAGCAACACCTCTTGTGGTGTTTTATCTTCTCCCAAATTACACAGCACAGGAATTACAGAGGCAGGCGAGTCAGTGTCTCATCAGACTGATGTGGGAGGTCCTTCTGTACGCTGAAAATATGGCTTTGCTTTTATTGGTTGATGAATAAAGCTGTTTTGGTCCGTGGCAAAGCAGACTATAGGTGGGAAATCCAAGCAAAGAGACAAGGAGAAAGAAGGTGGAGTTGGGAGAAGACACCAGGAGCTGCTGAGGAATCAAGACATGTAGAAAATGAGGTAACGACGCGGCCACGTGGCAATACACAGATTAATAGAAATGGGTTGATTTAAATGTAAGAGCTGAGCCATCCGCCAAACAATTATAATTAATATTTAGCATTTGAGTGATTGTTTTATAAGTGGCTGTGGTACTGGCAGACAGGACAGAAAAGCTCCTGCTACAACAAGTGAGCAGGTGGAGAGACTGGATCCTGAGGAGACTTACAGGGCCCAGTGTGAGGGGTCCCCAGTCCCTGTGACAGCCCCAGGTCCCACTCACTATGTCCACCAAAAAAACCTAATGATGCTCTGGCCCTTCCAGTTGCTCTCAGATTTCATGGTAGCATATGGGTTATATTCCGGCAAATAATCTTGCTTTTCTGTATTCAAAAGGGCATAATGAGGCAACTTGCTCAACATGGCTTTTACAGTTTGTCACCACAAAGGACATGATCTCTCTTTGCACAACACTGTCTCTCTCTCTCTCTCTCTCTCTCTCTCTCTCTCTCTCTCTCTCTCTGTGTGTGTGTGTGTGTGTGTGTGTGTGTGAGAGAGAGAGAGAGAGAGAGAGAGAGAGAGAGGACATGCGTGTGGCATGTGTGTAATACCAGAAATAAAAAAAACTCAGGGCCTCATGCAATTTAGGCATGTGCTTTACCACTGAGCTCCACCCAAGACCTTGATTTTTTTTTTTAAGCTGCAGAGAAATGAACACATACCAAGGATCTCCCCCAAAGCCCAAATCCTCTTAAACTAACAAAAAGTTCTGCAAGCGTTGAGCCCTAAATGGGTTGTGTATGTCATCACTTTACCCTGTCCCAAGGGTCAGGGAACATCAGGGAAGAGGGGTAAAAAGCTTTGAAACGCTGTCTCCTGGACGCGCCATGGCCACTGCATGGGAGACCTCACAGCGGGCGTGGTTACTGGCAGCTGAAGGCTGCTGAGGGAGGGAGGTGTGGCTGCTGGTAGATTCCCCATGATCTGCTACACAGCTCTGCATCCCTGTGTGAACTGGCAACCCTGGCTGGTCTCAGTAGGTTAGTAAAGGAAGAGGAGTAGGGGATGAAGGGGAGGAGGAAGAGGAGATGAAGGTGGGCGGGGCTTGTTGAGTGGGGGAAATCGTGGGTGAGATGATGGGTGAGTACAATCGAAATACACTCTATGAACACATATGGAATTCTCAAGGAACAAATAAAAATACTATCTAAAAACAATCATTTTAGGAACTGAATCCTGCATAGAAAAGGGACTCCCCACCTCATGTAGCAGCCAGATCTGCATCCGTGGGAGCCCTTAGCATCGTGGAGAGCATACCTGTTGTCCTAGTTACCTTTCTATTGCTGCAAAGAGACACCGTGACCAAGGCAACTAAGAAAGGAAAACAGATATTGGAGCTTTCAGTGCCAGTAGGTTAGGGTCTGTGATCATTATGGTGTGGAACATTGCAGCAGGCAGGCACGGCCCTGGAGAGCTTACATTCTGATCCACAAGCAGGGGTGCTCACATGGTCCACTCAGTGGCATGCTGCTTCTGAGTCATAAGGAAACAGAACTGGTCCCAGTGGTTGCCTTGCTGAGGTCTTACATGTAAGGACCTCACAGCTGACAATTGTAATAAATTCTCACCTTCTCAAATTAAACGGAGGGGTTGGTTCAGTGAACACATAGCCCTCACAGCAGCAGCTTCCTTAAGATTGATGCAGCCTCAGACAGAGCCTTCAATGACACCCACTCTGTCAGTCCTAAATATGTGCACACTGTCCTTCATGTCTTGGTTTCCTGACAGCACTGTATATTTACACAGCATTCACTATGAGTTAGGTCTCACAGGCAGTCTAGAGATGGGTAAGGTGTGTGTGAAGATGGGCAGGATGGTTTGACTGAAAATGGTTCCTACGTTTGAACGGTTGGTCTCCAGTTGGTGGAACTATTTGGGAAGGGTTAGGCATCATCGTGTTTTGTTGGAGGAGGTGTGCTCACTGGAGGGGGGCTTTGGATTTCCAAAGTTCACACTGTTTCCAGTTAGCTTCTCTCTGTCTCTCTCCCTCTCTTTCTGTGTGTGTGTGTGTGTGTGTGTGTGTGTGTGTGTGTGTGTGTGTGTGTGTGTGTGTGTAGGGGAGGCTGCTGTGTCAAAGTGGTGAGAGTTATGCCCCTAGGTTCCCTCTGATATGGACTCAGATCTCTTTGAGAGGGTGACTTAATTAGCTTTAATTGTCAACCTGATACAGACTGGAGTCATGTGACAGGAAAACTTCAATGACTGAGGAATTCTCTAGTTTAGTTTGGCCTGTGGGCGTGTCTGTGGAGGATGCTCTTAACTGTTAATGCAGTGGGACCCAGTGTACTGTGGTGGTATCAGCCCCAGGAAGGTGGTCCTGGGCTGCATAAGAAAGCCAGCTGTGAGCAAGCAGCAAGCAGCCTCCCTCCATGGTTTCTGTTTCAAGGGCTGGCTTGACTTCCCCCAGGGAAGGGAGTCAGTATAAGCTGAGATAAACCCTTCCCTCCTTTAAGTTGGTTTTGGTCACAGTATTTGTCACACATAGAAAAGAAGCTATAGCAACGGGGAGACTGTTCCTACAACGGGAAAGTGGCAAGTGCTTCCCATGATGCACTTACCTTGAGCAGCAGTGTTCACAGAAGGCCAAGGCTGGCAAAAACTCCCCCCACTTCCAGGCTACCCAAGTATCCTCTCCTCACGAGGAGGACTCAGGTCTAACTTAGGGTCCAGCAGTCCTTTCACTCTGGAAATGCCTGTCTACACTGACACAGAGCCACTAGCTACAAGGCCGTTGCAATGCGGGTAGTGTAGATCAGAATTGTTTAAGTTGAGTTGAAATGTACGTGGCTACATATTTAACATCATTGATGGGGAAGCTAGAAAGAAGCCTTCTCAGCCATCTGGGAAGCATGCATGCCCACCCTGTGACTAACATGCTGGGAAGAGAGGCCATGATTGACACTGTAGAAATATACCTCAAGGGACAGCCTGTGAGCTCTGTATACTTCTCCCTTCCAGAAGTTTCTTCTATTAAGACCAACTTGGAGGTTGTAGATTTTCTTTTTTATTAAAGGGTAGTACATTTTGTCCCAAACATCTGCTTTACTGTGTTCAAAACATACCTGATGATAGACAGATGATAGATATATGATAGGTAGTTAGATGATAGATGATAGATAGATGATAAATAGATAGATAGATGTAACCCTGAGAGAGAGAGAGAGAGAGAGAGAGAGAGAGAGAGAGAGAGAGAGAGAGAGAGAGAGAGAGGCAGAGACAGGGGGATTCCTGGGTCTCACTTGCCAGCTGGTCTAGCCTATTTGTTGAGCTCCAGGCCAGCAATTATAAAACAGAACTGGGAGGCCGGGAGTTGGTAACGTATGCCTTTAAACCCAGGACTTGGGAGGCAGAGGCAGGCGGATCTCTGTGAGTTCAAGGCCAGCCTGGTGTCCAGAGCGAGTTCTCAGCTACACAGAGAAACCCTGTCTCGAAACACCAAAATAAAATAAAATAAAACCAAAAAACAGAACTGGGGTGGAGAGATAGATGGCTCAGTGGTGAAGAGCACTGGCTGCTCTTGCAGAGGACCCTGGTTCTGTTCCCAGCACCCATATTAGGTGGTTCACAGGCACCTGCAATCCCAGTTTTAGGAGATCCAACACCCTCTTCTGGCTTCCACAGGCATCTGCATGCATGTAGTACATATGCATGCACTCAGATAAACATGCATGTAAAATAAAGAAACCTTAACAAAATCAAAACAAAACAACAATGAAAAACCCAAACAAGATGGCCAGCATTTGAGGAATGACACTCAAGACTGACCTCTGGTTTCTACATACTTGCACACACCTGTATTAAACTTGTATGGACACCACACACACACACACACACACACACACACACACACACACACACTCAGCTTGTTGATGATAAACACACTTATCTTTAATGTGTAGAAAGCTTACTTCAAAAATCTGGTGATACTATTGGGCAAGAGCCACTCTGTATCCATGACCCTCTCACAAGGCCTTGCAAAGTCATGTTGTTTATAGAAAGACCATTTCCTCAGTCTCCAGGGGATGGGCAGCTTTTTTACCCTTGGCTCCAGCACTCCCCTATCAGCGTTGACAGAGGGTTCATCCTCTGAGGCCAGCAGCTCAGTTTTGCATAGTGCAGCTGTGAGACTGGACAGGGGCTCCAGGGCAGGGGGAGGTCGGCATCATTTTTCAGATGAGATAACATGAACCTAAGTAATTGAAGGCAATGGTGGCATCAGAGTCCTGGATGCCCCTGTCAACTGTGCTGCTCTGAGGGGCTCTGGAAAACCACCAGTTAGACGAGGATGGCTGCTGACCAAAGCCACAGTCCCAGAGTTTGTAGCAGAGGGTGTATGTGACAAGTCCTGGGGCTCTTTGTGGTCAGCAAAGCAGCGCAGATAGACACATTTGGAGTTGAGCAAGTGACCCCAAACACAGTCCACATATGGCTTACACAAGAGGAGACATCAGGTCACCCTCTGCTGCAGCCTGAAAGGCACAGATGTCAAGCCACAGTCACCCAGAAACCATAGCCTGGGCTCTCAACCAGAAGAAAGGCAGCTTGTGTCCTCATGAGAAAAAAAGCCAGTTCACAGATGCAGGCACAGAGCCAGGGGTATGATCTCGAAGTCCTGGATGGACTAAGAACAGTGTGAAAAAATAATCCAAAGATGGAAACAGTTCTGACAGACTTGTGTAGAAGTGGGTGTGTACTGTCTCTCCCTGAGAACTATTTTATATGTATTCATCTTTTGTGAGTGTGCCAGTCAGCTGGGAATGGACTGACATTCTCAAACACTCAAACACCTGAAAATTCCAACAATGGCAGATTTTATGACTATAAACACCTGTGTACAGAAGGAAACTGGTTGCATGATCCCCCCTGAGACTGTTCTCTTTCTCTGACACACACACACACACACACACACACACACACACACACACACATCAAATGGGAGTGATCTTTCTGAACCACCCATCCAGTCTTTGCTACTAATAACACACAAAACAGCCATTATACCCAGCATACTGGCAAATCCCAATGCAGTTGAAACTCCTTTCCTTTCAAGCATGTGCTATTTATCCTGTGAACTGTTCTAAAACAGCCATCTCCCCCGATTCCTCTCCTGTGGCTCCAGGTAGAATGGGGCAGGAGGCCATACCCCAGAACTCTCAGCATGTCAAGACGGACCTGAGCATCAGGGGCCCAGACAACTTCCAGATGGCAGTGCACAAATGCCTTTGAAAACTGAGTCTGCATGACCTTGGACAGTCCTCAGTCTCTGGAAACTTTGGTCCTCGTCTGGGGACAGAATTTGCCCAACTATTGTGACAAATTTCATGCTTCAAAATTAGTTTCCTTCCAACAGACACTTACTTAGCTACTATTCCCCTAACTTGGAAAAGACACGCTCCAGGCCATGTAAGATTTACAAACTTAGAGAAGTAAGTAGGTGACAATGGCTGTGTCACTTGTCCTTCAGGTGAGCTCTGCTTGCTAAACTTCACCCTTCTCATGTTTTCCACATTGGTTCAAAGACAATTTTCTAGAGGTGGTGTTCACATCTCATGATAGTCACGTTGGGATGATTAAAAGAATTCGGGCCTGGGTTTTTCAGATAGACCGCCATTCTTCTCTCTCTCAGAGCATTGGTGATGGGTGAATACATTAATTTAGAACATCTAACTGCTGCATTAGAAAACAATCTCTCACATAGCATGATTCAAAATACATCCAAATGGAAGAAACCATAGAAGTTCTATTGGAATAAGGAAATAAATAACCACAGAGATAAAAAAGCTTATGAGAAATGTGCCCAGCGATTATGGTAACAGATTATGGTGATACCATGAGTCCACTCACTGATATGAAGGTTTTTAAGATCTATACAAAGGCTTCCAAAATGCAGAAGAGAGTGCAGTGAGTACCAAGGAATATATTTAGTCAACAAATTCCTTAAGGGCCTTCTTCACTTCTTAACATATGTTCTACCAGACTGAAGAACCTCTGTCACCCTGGAGCAACACAGGAGACAGCTTCAGGGTGTTTTTTTTTTTTTTTTTTTTTTTTTTAAGAAAAAAATGGAACTGAGATAACATGGTGTATTTTTGACTGTGTGGAAACTTGTGTCAAACGGGTTTCAGTTTTATGTCATAGAGTTGAGAAGAAGGTTATATTAGGTTCTGTGCAAACTAAAAAAAAAAAAAAAAAGAAAGAAAGAAAGAAAGAAAAAGAAAAAAGATGCCAAAACAAAGTTTTGCCCTAGGAACAGCAGAGCGGGTAAAGGGAGAAAAGGAAATATTATGGCACTGACAATGGACTGCTCTTGTTTTTGTTGCTATAACAAAATACCTGAAGCTCAGTAGTTATTAGAAGCTTACTGAGTTTGCATTTTTGAAAGTCCAAGACAGGGCAATCCCATCTGTTCTGCTGCTTTGGTATGGCCCTGTGAGCCACAGAATGCAAGGAAGATGGTACCTTGACAGGGTCATGAATGAGGAAGAGATCATAGGTAGAGACAGGAACCAAAGACGAATTATGCTAATCTCCTCTGAGGACAATACCCCACAGTCCACCCCTCTGGCTAGGACCCACTTTTAAGGGTACAACTGCCTTTTGCCTTCCCACACCCGCTCTGTGGGCTTAACCCAAGCACACAGAGCTTCAGGGGCCACAGGCAAACCGCAGAATACCCAAGGGGTCCTAGTGCTGGCAGCTGGTGAGGCTGCCAACCCTGGAGGCTACACAGGAGCACTACAGGAGGCTACACAGGGCAGTGGGGAGGACAGTGGACTCTGGTTGCGTCTTCAGAGTGGAGATGCCACGACCAAGGGTGGACTCACGAATGGCAGTAAACACTTCAGGAAACACTTGCTGAAAACTCTGAAACCCAAATCCTGGAACAGTTATCTCTGGAAGGCACGGGCTTCTGGCTTCTGGATTCTACCCACTCCTCATTCTCAGATCCCCCGGCTGAAATTGAATCACAAATGAACTAGCCAGTGCCCTGCAAGAGGAAATGAACAGCTCCCCAAATGCAAAGCTTGGTGCCTGGAAGCAGGACCATGGGGCAGGAAGACAGGAAGCAAAGACTGAAGGAGGAAGTTTTTCAGTTAAATTAAAATGAAGTAAAAAAGGCAAAATCAACCCAGGTCACACTAAGACAATGCCATGGCAAGGCCACAGGAACTGCCAAGCCTCCATCACGCATGACGCTATGATTTAGTTAGAACAAAGTTCCATCGGTGAAGTTAAACCTACAGAGAAAGGCAGTAGTGAGCTCCATGGTGGTATTCTAACACTTTTTATAGACATGCTGAATCCACATAAATTCATTAATGTTGGAATTATGGATTTCCCTAACTGTTCTGAGCCCTTCCCTCTCCACACGGTTGTCTGCTCTACTTCTCCTAGCTGGCCTGCTCCATCAGGGTCAATCTTCTCCACACCTGTGTTCCCACCCAAGCCTGAAAGCTGTCCTAGGAGTGTGGGGCAGCTTCCAGAGTCAGCACTCTGTGTGTGTGTCGGGGGGCGAGGGGTTCATTTGTTCTTCCCTCTGTCCTCTCTCCATCCCAACCAGCCACTGCAACATCCCTAATACCAGCACCTCCTCCTCCTGCCCCAAGTTTCCACAAAATGAGGGACAAAGAGAGGGCTGCCTTCGATCTACTAACCTGACCGTAAGCATAAATGAAATATGCTTCCTTTGCATAGCTTTGCTTTTAACCATATTTGATTGAATTCAACACTTAAATACGGTCAATGAGTTTTAAAAGATACAGAGAAAAAGTTACATAGCTTTATTTTTATTTTTTATGTATTTATTTTTTTGAGACGGGGTCTCATGTAACCCAGGCTGGACTCAAGCTGGGTAAATACCCGAGGATGTCCTTGGACCTTTGAGCCTATCTCGACTTCCCAAGTGCTAGGATTATAAATCTGCGCTACCTCATGCTTCTAGGCAAGTGCTCTATTGACTGAGTTACATCCCTAGCTACTTCCTGCTCCCTCGCTCTGCAGTTTTCTTTTCTTTTCCTTTTAAACAGTGTCTCCTTTAGTCTAGGCTGCTCAGTCTTCCTTACAGCCAAGGATGACCTTAAACTCGTGATCCTCCCAAGTGTTTACTTCTGATTACAGAAGTGTCACCTCACCTGCCTACATAACTGATCGTTTTCTAAAAGTTTATTTAATGTTGTGTGCAGGTGTGTGTGTGTGTGTGTGTGTGTGTGTGTGTGTGTTCATGATCATGCAGTGCCTGTAGAAGCCAGAAGGGGGAGTTGGGAGCCCCCAGGTACTGGAGTTACAATATGGTTGTGAGCCTCAGTATAGGTGCTGGGGAAAGAACCCCAGTCCTTGCAAGAGCAGTTTAATATTCTTAAGTGATTAACTATCTCTCTTCCTCCCATAACTGATTCTTAAAAGAATAGTAACAAAACCAAACCAAAACAAAAAGCCCGCAAACAGATCCAAGCTCACATTTTTGTCAGTTATAATCAAATGAAAAATGTCCCTGAAAATATATCAAAATTCATGAATCGTCATAAAATGCAATCAGCCTAGTTGTTATTTTCATCTTTATGCAACAATTCCATAGGAAAACGTCTTTTGCCTAGTGTTCAAATACGAGGTTGAAGATTATGGTGCTACCAATCCAACTGAGGTAAGCTATTACGATCAATTTTTGTTAGAAGTCTCCGCCTTCCGACATAAAAAGGAAAAAAAAAAATCGAACCTGTGGATTTTTTCTCCCACCCAGTTGTCACAACACTAATCCAGAAACTGAGAAAAATGGCTAAAAGTCGCAAACGAGGGTAGAAGAGGCCAGCTGGGTATTTGGAAACGGCGAAAGCTGAGCGGTTGTGCCTTCGCTTGGGGGATGAGAACAGAACAGTCACAAAGGCTCAACCGCAGTGGGAGCCGGAAACCTGTCTTCCAAGGACTGCAGCTGTGAGGGATGACCACGCCCCTTCCTGGAGTGACTTTTGCTCTCTCCAGAAGTCACAGGAACGATGGGGATATGTCTCTTTGAAACTATATCTCCAAAGGATGAAAGCGCCTACTGTTACTAGGATGACTTGTGATTTAACTGCCCACTAGGTACTGGAAGGGACGAGGTGTCCTAAATAAATGCACTTGGCTTTCACCCTAAGTTCTATACAGACCCAGTCATTGACCCCCAGCTCTGAAAAAACCAAAAAGCTTGTTTTTCTTTTCTCGCTCTGAGTTTTAAGGAACCTCATTGAATGACAACACCTGGTCTAAACTGACACAAGCTATTTATAGTTGGTCTCTATTCCCCTCGGAATATAGATCCTACCGAGCGTGAAGAAACAGTGGTACCTAGGATAACAAAATATTACCCAATAGTGCCAGAATGCCCTTCTAAATTCTAAATGTAAACCTTATATTTTGAAAACTCCTAAACTTCAAACATACATTGAATGATGAGGGGCAGTTTGCTGGGTAAGTTCTACTAAGAGGTCTTTGCTTAAAAATCAAAACCAAACCAGAGGACTCATGCCTACATGTGGGATATTTAAATATGGCCTTAAAATGACCAAAGACTCATTTTATGCAAACCAAATAGCATTTTCTATCAATTTCACCTCTCAGGGATGAAATATAGTCCCAAAATATACTCCCTGCTTTTCATCCTAACTTAAAACATTTCGTTTTAAAGACTTTTAAGAATTAAATCTGTCATATTTTAAGCATTTCAAATACAGAATACAAATCAATTTTTGTTTTACTGCAAAATTTCCCTAAATCTATTAAAATAAAAATTATTGATTCGGATAGAAAATGACTTGGTGAAATAATTTCAAGTGACATAATTTATCACTTAAAACACCTGATATCTTTTTTACTTTTACTCAAATGTAAGTATATCCACACACACGAGAGAGAGAGAGAGAGAGAGAGAGAGAGAGAGAGAGAGAGAGAGAGACGACTCCAAGGAACCAAGGAAAAGGAAAAAAAAAAACGAGTAGAGAATTTTACTTAACTTTGAACACAATTTTGGTCAACCAGGCAAAACTCAAAAAACCGTTCCCAAGAAAATGACAATCTGACCAACCTTCCCAATTCTTTGTATTCCACTGACTTTTAGAGGAGTGAGTCTCTTCTCGATGGCTTTTAGGTGAGGTTAAGTTTTGGGAACCTTATTGATTATATATATTCAATTGTTCACTTGGGAGCCTAAAACGACCTCCAAGGATTTGGAGAGAGACTTCACAAAGGCAGTCCGCCAAGCAGCCTTGCTTGTTTGGGCAGCTGGTTGGCGGGTTTGGGCAGGGATTCAGAGTTTGGTGCAACTGCTCTTTCCTCACCTACCGCATTTCAGAGGCTCGGGGACTCTGCATCGCTTCGGGGGCGCGCACAGTGGCAGTCCAGGGGTTCGCTGATCCGCCAGATGAAGTGCACAGCCGAGAGGCGGGGCTCCCGGCTCGGCCCCACTGCGGGCTGCGCTCCCTGTGCCCCAAGCGCGCGCGTGTGCTCGCCGGGGTCCGGTCCCGCGCGCCGGGGCCAGGCGGGTACGCGCTCAGCAGCAGCCCCAGGAGCGAAGCCGCGGTCCAGCCTGGACTGGCCAAGGTTTGCCACGTAGGGGAGGCCGAGGCCCTGCGCTAAGGCGCGGCGGGGCGAAGTGGCTCCCTACCTGGGCAGGTGACCAAGTCCTTCAATCCTTTCCCCTCCTGTTTCCCCTCCTGATCCTCCTCCTCCTCCTGCCTGGCGTGCAAGTGTCCCACGGTTCTCCCCGCTGCCCGGCTCGCCGCTTCCTCCTCCGGGGAACTTCCTCAATACGCCAGGGCAGTGCCTGCGCTTCCTCCGCCGCCCCAAACCTGAGCACCCCGCCCAGAACACAGCAGAGTTGGGCAGCGCCCGGAACGGAGCCGGGCTAGGAAGTACCCCAAGATCTAGTGTAGTAACACCCCGAACCCGAGCTAGAAAGGGACAGCACACTGAACCCAGCCTGAGACAATTAAGACCCCGAATCTGGACGGGGCAGTACTTTAAACCGAGCATGAGATGATCCTAGTCAAGTAGCACCCGAACCTGAACTTGAGCCCCTGCTGATCCCCAAGTCAAGCCTCCACCGATCATCACCCTGAATCTGTGAACCGAGATGATCTGCACTGCTGGACCAGAGCGGGGCAACACCACAAACTGAGCAGGCGCCAGGCAGTACCTCTGGACAACCCCCTGGTGTGACATACCCAGAAGAAGGAGCCATTTTCCAGATCTGGAAGTCCCAAGGACCAAGGCCCCTCTATGCAGAAAGGAGGGTTCCCCAAGCTCAACCTAGTCCTCCATCCCTTCTCCCTCCACCACAGCCGGACTTGTCTAGCCCAAGGCTGAGACTGCTTACTATACAGAGTGTTCAATGTCAACAGGCCAAGATGCTCCTGCTGACACCATGCCCAGGGAACACGAGTGATCCAAAAGGTGGCCTCAGCGGTTTTTGCCTGAAAAAAAAAAAAACCTGCCTAAAGTCTGCTTATTGTATCCTGTCCTGCAGTTCTTAACTTTTGGGATTTGTTTTCTGTTAGTCTGTTAACATTGTCAGATTCGAAACGGTCACTTTTGTCAAACTCTAAACAACAATAGATAAATACAATGAGTATACAGCAAATAAATAAACACAATAAATTCTAGATGTTGTTTGTGGTGAATTTTAAAGAACAGTGTTCTATCAAAACGCAGAAAAGGGGATGGCTTAGGAAGTAAAGTGCTCGCCGTGCAATCAAAATGACCTGGATTTGGTCCCCAGTACGTGTGTGAAGGCTGGAGTACAGGGGCGGGAAGCAATAGATAGATAGTAAATGCAACAGGAAGGTGGTAAAAGACAATACTTAAGGCACATGGGAGTAACGCCAAGGATTATCACAGAGCACTGTCAAAAACAACCTGTAAAAGGCCACGACAGCCTTACACAGAAAACCTTTCTGCAAGAACGTGGGTCTAACCAGTTCCCATGTTACTTTGAGCAGACACTGCCCTTATTAGTGTTCTTTGCAAACAAGCGAGGATTATTTGTACATAACACTGGGGCCCGGTACACTCATTGTGCCGTTAAAAGCTCTCTCTCCCCATCCTACGTGACTATTCCTGGTGATCTGGTGTGCGTATTACCAATCCAGCACTCTGAGATTACCAAACAAGTTCATTGTTTCTGTAGTGGCCTTTGTTTTGCTTTTCAGTTTAACTTTTAATTTGTTTTAAGCTGACTAATGTCCATGTGTAGACAAGTTTGTGCAGTATGCACACTGCTGGTGTGTACGTGTGTGCACACAAATGCATGTGGAGGCCAGAAGTTGACACCAGATTTCTTCCTTGATTCCTTGCCACCTGACTTCTTGAGACAGGGTCTTTCACTGAACCTGGAGTTTACCTATTTTACTACACTCATTGTATTGTGTATTTTACTTCATAGACAGCAAGCCTATGACATCACCTGTCTCTGTCTCCTAGCTGCGCCCTCTCACCCTGGTTTTCACATGGGTGCTGGGAATCAAATTCAGGTCCTTGTGTTAATCAAATTCAGCACTTTTCCTACTAAGTAATCTCCCCATCCCCATTTGAGTGTTTTGACAGGAAGCTGCTCTTTAAAATTCCCCGAAAACAGCACTGAGGGTCTCTTGGTAGCACTGATAATTTAAGTGCCTAGGTTAAAAACTGTGTCCTAAGCCCAATCAGAGTCATCCAGGCAATGTATTGGATTGTGACCACCGCCGAAGAAAATGAAGTGACGTGGGCTCTTTATACTCACTGGGAGCCCCTCTGCACTTTCCACTTAAAATGTTCCTGGGTTGCCTTTTCTATTCAGTTTTGGCTTTAAATATTTTAACCTAAATGGAGGGTTTTTATTCTTCTTCATCATTTATTATGGTTAATTATTTGTCAATATTAGACTTAGTTTTGTTTCAGTGAAACAGCAAAATAGCCATTTTACTCTTAAAAGAGGGTGCAGAATCCATAGGACTTTTCAAGGGTGTGGGTTTTTAATGACAGTTCTCTAGGGAGAGATGAACAACTATCTACTCACCCCATACAGGGAATTGATAACAGACCAAAATAGCCATACCATCAAAATCCAGTTTGGTGAACCAGTTGTATATTGGGGTTACTTTTAGGAACATGGGTTAGGTGCTACTTACAGAAGCAGGAATGCCTCAATGAAACTGAGTAATAGAGAGCCCCACCTGGGAGACTACAACTCTGCAGCTTACTTTATGACTGGCCTGTAGCTCAACAAGTCCAAAAGTCTCTTTTAGGCAGCTTGTCTGGTCTGCAAGTGTCTCTCAACACTCCTTGTTGCTTATATAACCCGTGGGATGGGAAGGGGCCTAGAATATCTGCTCAGTTTCAGGAACTTCCTGAGGCTTCTAAATTTACTTCCTGAGTCTGTCTTAGTGAGCTTCCCTTTAGGACATCCTGAGTCTTGATTAACTTCCCTCTAGGACTGAATGTTTCATCTCAGAGGAAATTGCTACACAGCAGTAAGATGGGACATGGGACTTGGATCTGTGTGTGCAGTCATTTTCAACTGGCCACGTTTCTCTGGAGTTCTACCAAGAGGAGACAAGGTGACATAATGGTCCTTCCCACCTCTGAGTCATCTTCAGTGTTAACTACCACTGATGTTAATCAACAAATACCTAGAAAAACAAAATCAACATGTTCCCCAGTATTTCTTCTCCTCACATGTTATGTTCTTTTGAAGTCTGCCCAATAGGCTTCCCCCTTAACACACTTGCACCCTTGTGACAGTATGCTAGTCCTGAAAGCCATCTGCTAATCTCTGTGCCTGTAACTTAAATTACTGTAATCCCAGCACAGTAACTTAAAAAAATATATGTTTCTAGACTATAGGCTCTTTAATAAAACTTTAAAAATAGCAAGTGCAGTATAGCTTTTTTCAATGCCAATTCTGATTGTGAAGCTTTTCCATACCTGCTTCTCTCTGAGTATTTCTGATGTTTCTCTCATGATACCTCACTTCCTGTGTTCTCAGTGGCATTTGACTGTGGGACACTCATCAGCCCTGAAATGGGTGAAGCCAGGAAGAAAGCATTTTCATTCAATAAGAAAGAGCTTTCATCTCTGGCAGAAAACTAGGTTCTAACTAGCCCTTGAACATTTCTAAGGTATACATTCAGCTTATGTGTTTTAAGTAGACAGGTGGTAAGAATTTGGACCGTAAACCTGAGTACAATTTCCTTTAACTTATGGCTACAGTTTCTCTGAGAGGGATTTATTTATTTACTACTATTTTTTTTTTTTTGAGACAGGTTTTCTCGGTGTTGCCCTGGCTGTCCTGGAACTCACTGTAGACCAGACTGGTCTCAAACTCACAGAGCTTTACCTGCCTCTGCCTCTGCCTCTGCCTCCTGAGTGTTGGGATTACATGCATGCGCCACCACTGCCATGGATGCTCTAGGCCTTACAAGTTCACATTTCCCTCTTTCCCACTGTGGCAGCAGATGTTAATTGGCTTGGTTATGGTAATTACTTCAGAAGCACCATATTACACATTAAAAATACACCTCATTTTTGGCAATTAAACTTCAAGAAACCTGCAAATATTTTAAATGAAACTTTACAGACAAAATCTAACCTTTTAAGTGCTGGAGAGACAGTTTGGCAGTTAAGAATGCTTGCTGTTCACGGCAGAGGGCCAGGTTAGAGTTCCCAGCTATCTCACGGTGGCTCACAACTGTCCAGGGTTAGAGTTCCCAGCTATCTCATGGTGGCTCACAAATGTCCAGGGTTAGAGTTTCCAGCTATCTCACAGTGGCTCACAAATGTCCAGGGTTAGAGTTCCCAGCCATCTCATGGTGGCTCACAACTGTCCAGGGTTAGAGTTCCCAGCTATCTCATAGTGGCTCACAACTTGTCCTTAGCTCCAATTCCAGAGGTACTGCATGCAGGCAAAATACCCAAACACATTTAAAATCTAAAAACAATTTAACCCTCCCATAAAAGTAAATAAACAAAGTGCCCTGCCCATTTACATTTTCTTCTAATCATTCTTTTTATACTTAGAACCTTCTTTCCTGAGATTTATTTTAACTTGGTAGATGATATGATATATAAAACTAACAGTTGTCTTCCAAATTAAAAAAAAAAACATGAATCCAGTTTGTTTTATACTTCTCCCCCCCTCCGTCCGTCCTGTGTGTGTGTGTGTGTGTGTGTGTGTGTGTGTGTGATGTGTTCATGGGCATGTATACACACTGTATATGTGGAGTCAACTCTCTCCTTCCTTCCATCTTTATGGTTTGGGGGGAATGTAACTCAGGATGTCAGGCATGTGGGGCAAGTGCCAAGTGCTTTTTTACACAGCGGGTCCTCTCACTGGCCCAGTAATATCAGCTGTAATAAACAATCCTTCTGCCCTGAGCTGAGAGATGCCAGTTTCCTCATACATAAACTCCAGTACTCACCACACACGGAGTCCATTCTCAGTCTTGTTTCATTGACCAATCAGTGCTTTTTCTTTTTTTTTTTTAAATCAAAATACTTTTTAAAAAAAATAGTTACTTGTTGAAAGACAGCATTAAGAAAATGAGAAGAGAAAGAAACCAGGAAAAGGACCCAAAAAGACAACAGCAGACAGCACTGCTGTACAAAATGTGCCAAGCACTGAAGACAAAACAGTAAATGAGAACTCTGACTTCAAAGGGTCAGGAAAACTGTAGTCACCTCACCAAGGAAGATGTGGAGACGGAGAAGAGGAGAATGGGTAGGTGCTCCTGTTATTTGTCTGCACAGAGTAAGACACAGTGAGCTTCCACTGCGGGCCTATTGGACTGTCCAAAATGCAGACGCTGACACCACCAAATGCTGGCCAGGGTGTGGAGCAACCAGATCTCTGTCACTGCTGGTGAGAGCAAAATGGTGAGGTCACTTTGGGGGCAGATTTTATTTGCCTGTACATCAATTTTGCTGAGTGCCTAGAATTGCTCAGAAATTTACCTTGGACTTTACTAGAATGCCTGAAGTAAACAAAAGCACAGAGAAAATAGGAAGACACTAAATTCAAGACATTTACCTGAGGTGACTATTGTAGTTTGTTCTCATAAGCTTGTGATTGGATACCTGGTCTCCAGCCTGTAGCCTGTTCAGGAAGTTAGGAGGTGGAGCCTCACTGGACGATGCAGGTCCTTTATTGTGTGTGTTGCAGGGAGGGGGCAAACTTGAGGATTCAGAACTGGGACTGCTCTTTGTCTTCTGACTGCCTCCTGGTCCATGGAGAGCCAAGTCACGCTCCTGTCACCCCAGCCACAGGCCATTCCTACTGTCACACCTTCCGGTCACATTGGTTCGTATCTTCTCAAACTGTGAGCCAGAATGAACCCTCTTCTCTAAAGCTGCTCTTGTCACCACGAGAAAAGCAATACAGACAAAGAACGACCACAGACTTCTCTTCCCCTTGTAGACATGTGACACCAGCCTCGCTTTAACTACAACGCCTCCCTCTCTATCTTAATGTCCCTATACAATGTGACAGTTGGACTTAGCAGAATAAACAACTAAAGTGAGCTGACTTTACAGAAATGACTATTATAAAAAAATTGGTTTTGTTTTATTTTATTTTTTAAAAATTATCCCACTACACTTAAAGAAAAAGCGGTTTTAGCCCCTTTGCTGGGCAGTCAGCCTGAATTTTGGTATTAATTCCTCTGTGAGACTTGAAATAAGTGCCTCTACCACACTGCTGTTACCTGACAACCCCCCCCCCCACACACACACACAGTGGTGCTTCTTTTATGAGTTTAGATCACCAAGCTCTCTTTTTCAGCAACAACCCCTCTGCGATTTATTCTTAGCTCTGGAGTTAAAGGGCTGTGTTAACTTCATGGACTTTCCACCAGGGTTCCTATGAGGAGTCAGCAGGGAATAAATAGGCAGTTGGGGAAGAGGCTGGAGGGAGAGATAACATTCCCACATTGCAGCCAGACTGTGGAGAGAGATGACAACCCCCACCCCTTGCAGCTCCAATGTCTCCTCTCCTTACTCACTGTGGTTATCTTCCTGGGCCAAGAAAAGTCTGAAGGAGGAGGTGATATAATGGGAGAGAAGAGGGGGGAAGTGAGAGAGTAAAGAGGGGATCAAAAGCGGGGCGAGCCAGAGCCCTGGAAAAGCCCAGCCTAGATCACTAACTAGTTCACTGGCCTCCCAGTTCTGGGGACCCCACATTTCCTCATGGGGTGATTTCTGCCTCGGTAAACACCTGTTGTCACTTCTCCTGGGTCTTTACTTCCTTTGCCTCTGGGTGTCCAATTCTTTCTTTGTCCACCTCTAGGAAGAATCCCAACTCCTGGGCAGCCACCCCACAGCGCTGACACTCCTGTTACAGTAATTCCCATTTCTGCTTTCCTTATTTGTTCCAACCAATGGCTCCACCTACGGAACCTGCCAATCTGTTCAAGTTTCAAGGTGGTTGTGTGCTGCCATCCATGTGGGAATGAACAGCGGCAAGGCTGGGACTGACCGAGTCCTTTCTTCTGAGTTTGGGGTATTGAGCTCTGCTTTGAAGAAATCTGAAAACAACCAGTCTCCTTCTCCATCGAGTTAATTTCTTACAACTTTTTCATTCTGTTTTCTGCCAGTGTAACCAAATGCCTAAGGGTGGAACATTTATTTGTTTGTTTTGAGACAACCTGACCTCAAATTCATTGTCCACCCTTCATCAGCCCAAGTGCTGAGATTATGGGGAGGGTACCCCCCCATACCCCCTGAAAAAGAGTTGTATTTGCTCGTATTTTTGGAGACTGAAAGTCCCAATTGTCCAGTCTCAGACAAGGGCCTCATAGAATCAAAACTGTGGCAATGTATACACAAGAGAGGCAGAGACAGGAGCCCAGAGAGAGGTCTGAAGCCAGGCTTGCCCTTTCCATAATATTCTGCTCTCAAAGAACTGACCTGAGTCCTAGGACATCTGCATTAATCCCTTTGTAAGACGTCCCCCCCCCACCCCGAAGCTCAGGCCTCCAGGATCTCAGCCCATGACCTTGGTCACCCCAATCACCAAGCAGAGTTGAAAGCTTGATGCAAGCTGCATGAGGCTTTATTATAGTTTAATGAGCAACCCCATGTTAGCTTGGGTCTTTCATCCACCCACCATGGCAGATGGCTAGAAAAGACAGCTCAAAGTGTCTGCATAGAGATCTTATAGGGAGTCATAAGGGAAGCGTCTAGGGGTACGCACAGGCTCAGGATTGGTGTGCCTCCAGGCTTGGAGGGTTTGCCCTGTGTTGATTGGTCAACTGGTTGTTATGGCACATAGGCCCTCCCAGGGTGATTGCTATGCTTTGTGCATCATTGCTGTGCACTTGTCAGTAAAGCACATCCAGAGCCGTAAAGCATAGCACCACTAGCTAACTTCTGATTGGTTCCTTGCCACAAGGCAGGCATCTAAACTCCTAGTGACTAAGACAAGGTCAGATAAGCACGTGTTCGGCTGTTATGGCTGCCGAAATGGGGAGCTGGTCCCTTCACCTTCTGATGGCAGCTTTCCAATGTCCTAACCATCCTCACAGCTACAAGGCTGTACCAACTCACTGCCATTGAGGACCGAGTTTCTGTCACATAAACCTTTGAACTTTTGAAATGCATACAAATGACACGTGTGATGTGATGCATACGTGACCGCTGGCACTCTCACTTTACATACATCTGGCCAGATGCCATTTTACTTTGCTGCAGTCTGAAACCAGAAGGGCAGGGACAATCCCCAGCTTCTTAGCTGTTCTCAGGGTTTGAGTGAGATGAAAATGCTGGGACTCACAGACGAGGGTGGGGAAGCATCTGACCTCATCGTGTCCCTCTCACACTTCTGTTTTTCATGGGAGCCGCTGACTTCAAGACACCACTCACTTAATGTTTCTCCTTTCCTTATATTCTCCATTCTCTCTTTTTATTTGTAGTGTGGATAGCAAGAAAGGGGATGGTGTTTTTCATGGTATTCTATGACTACTTGGCTACTCTTATCCAGAATTTAATGTCATGTGTTTTTGCTATAGGTCACTGCATATTTTACTCTCTGTGTGTGTCTCTGTCTCTGTCTCTCTGTCTCTCTCTATGTGTGTGTGTGTGTGTGTGTGTGTGTGTGTGTGTGTGTGTGTGTAGGTGCATGTGTGTCATTGTATGAGTGTGGAGGCACTTTGGGGACTTGGCTCTCATCTCCACCTTTGTTTTGAGATGGAGACTCTCCTGTGTCTGCTGTTGAGTGGTGTAGTCCACTCTACCTGGCAGGTAAGCTTCCAGGGAGCTCTCTGCACAGCTTGTAGCTGGACAGTCTGGACATCCCCAGAGTTCCACAGCTCAGAGTCTCCTCCTACTTTTTATGCTACCAGGGAGGAGCTGTGAGACTCTTCCAAGTTTGGATTCTCCCAGGCCTGTAATCTTTTGTCTATCCCTGTCCTCCTGCTAGGGTACACCATGTTCCACCTTCATCTCACCTCCACATTGCCTCCCATAGTGTAGAAAACCAGGAACTAAGGGATGTGACTCACAAATAAATGATTTGCAAGAAAAAAGAAATCTTTTGGTGGTTTTAGAAAGATGACTCAGAGGTTAAGAGCACTTGCTGATCTTTGGAGGACTTAAGTTCAGTTCCCAGCACCCACACGGAGCTCACAACTTTCTGGAACTCCAGTTCCAGGAGTTCTGATGCCCTTCCCTGGCCTCCAAGGGCTCTGCATACAAATAGTGCATCGGCATTGAAGCCAAACACCTATACAGATAAAATGGAAAAATATGGATATGAGCAGGAGATTTGCATAGAGAGTGAAACTAGTTGACATTGAATAATTGTGGTAGTTGTTAGTTTTATAAGCAACTGTGTCACATTTTTGTAATGCACACTGAAAGATTTTTGATGAACTCCTGCTTAGATGCTGCTTAAAAATACTGACAAAGAAGAATGTGTGTATGTATGTATGAGAGAGAGAGAGAGAGAGAGAGAGAGAGAGAGAGAGAGAGAGAGAGTTGTATGTATGTGTGTGTGTGCCTATGCCTGTGTGTGTGACTGCATGAGAGAGAGAGGCTGTGTGTGTGTGTGTGTGTTTTAGTGTGTGTGTGTGTGTGTGTGTTTTAGTGTGTGTGTGTGTGTGTGTGTGTAAAGGCCAGCAGTCAACACTGAATGTCTCCCTCATTTGTTTTCCACCTTATTCTTGGTTCTGATGATCTGAACTCAGGTCCCTGTGATTGACTGTGGGTACTTTACCCAGGAAGTTATCTCTCCAACCCTGACAGGACATGAAAATCAGGTTTTCTAGGTGTTGTTGACTGTTAATTCTGGGGCATGAATACTCATTTTATAAATCACACATATCATTAGATATTGTCAATTCCACTCAGTGAGAATAAGAGCAATACCACAATTTTTGAGCCAAATTTGAAGCAGTCTTCATCAAATACTGACCAGGAAGATGGACACTGGCCAGGCCCATACCTGGAAATCCCAAAGAATGACCTTAAATTATTTAGTCAGGTGCTTATAAAGGCAACCCCCACAAGGCTATGCACTTCCTGCCTTTGTCCAATTGGGGGCAAGATACATCCTGATGCACTTCCTGCCTACATATCTCCCTCCTATGTGTGATCAAGCACATCCTGTATAGTTGGGGCAACCAAGCTTGTTTACAGAAGTGAAAACACGTGACTTCTTATTCTGCATGAACAACAGTCCCCAGCATTCCAGGTACTTACCTGTCCTTGAGCCAGTGGGGCTTACAAGTTAGAGACATTTTTGTTTTATGGATCTCTTAAGCATAGTAATTCAAACTTAAAACATCACTTTAGTCATCACAGTTTTTCAGCATGTTTGTTTGGAAACAGATAGATGGCTCAATGGTCACCAAGTCTGTGGGCTGACTTTGACCCTTGGGTTCCACATGGTGGGAGGGGAGAATCGACTTCTCAAAGTTGTCCTGTGACCTCTACACCTGTCTCAAGGCACTAGGATTAGAAGTAATGCCTTATAAAGCCACCCCCCCAAAAAAAACCAAGCCAGACAGCAGATATGTGTAGGTGCTCCTTGGCTAAGGCCAGCTCCATAATTCAGGTGACATGAAGATGGACTCAGGGTCTTTGTCCAAAAATCAAGATTAAATGTCTATAAAACATTGTATTTCTTCCATCAACTTGTCCTGCTTGCATTTGCTGTGTATTGTCCTTCCAAGTTTAGATACAAGTCACTAGCATGGACTTCATGGCTCATATTTGCATGGCATTGTCTATAACCTGTTCACACAGAATTAGAACAGCATTTAACTTGCACTCAGAGTCTCCACAATTACAGTTTGTGTTTTGTGGCTCCAGTGTGCATGGATGTCTTGTTCTTTCCAGAACAATGGACATGCTCTACAGCACCAGCTCTATATTGCGATTTGTTTTGTGAGTCAATGAATTCTCTGCGCCTATCCATAGGAGCCTATGTGAGGGTTACCTATAGGAGCATGTGTGAGGGTTTCCTATAGGATCATGTGTGAGGGTTTCCTATAGGAGCCTGTGTGAGGGTTTCCTATAGGATCATGTGTGAGGGTTTCCTATAGGATCATGTGTGAGGGTTTCCTATAGGAGCCTGTGTGAGGGTTTCCTATAGGATCATGTGTGAGGGTTACCTGTAGGAACATGTGTGAGGGTTTCCTATAGGATTGTGTGTGAGGGTTCCCTATAGGAGCCTGTGTGAGGGTTACCTGTAGGAGCATGTGTGAGGGTTTCCTATAGGATTGTGTGTGAGGTTTCCCTATAGGAGCCTGTGTGAGGGTTTCCTATAGGAACATGTGTGAGGGTTTCCTATAGGATCATGTGTGAGGGTTTCCTATAGGAGCCTGTGTGAGGGTTTCCTATAGGATCATGTGTGAGGGTTTCCTATAGGAGCCTGTGTGAGGGTTTCCTATAGGATCATGTGTGAGGGTTACCTGTAGGATCATGTGTGAGGGTTACCTGTAGGAGCCTGTGTGACAGGTAACTCAGGAGCATGAGTGTGGTGGTTTGACTGAAAATTACCCTCCATAGACTCATAGAGAGTGGCATTATTGGAGGTGTGGCCTTGGAGTAGGTGTGGCCTTGTTGGGCGAAGTGTGTCACTGAGGGTGGGGTTTGGCCCAGTGTTACTCTCTATACCTGTTGCCTGCTTATCCAGATGTAGAGCTCTCAGCTACCTCTCCAGCATCATGTCTGCCTGTCAAGATGATAATGGAGTAAACTTCTGGAGTAGAGGTTATTGTGTGTCAGTTTCTACTTTTTCAGTAAAGTGAACCCCATTTCTTCCTGCGTTTATTCAATTGCTATCAATCAAATGCGTTGAATCATGTCATTTTTAAACTTAGATACATGCTTTCATGCTTAAGACAATTCAAGAACCCTTCCTTTCTTTTATCCATATACCTAATTAAAAACCATGTAACACATTATGGACATTCATGCTGTCAAAAAAAAAAGAAAGAAAAAAGAAAGAAAAAATAGGTGAGTGAGCATTTGGGTTGTGGTTCAGCAACAAAGCACTTCTCTTGCTTGCATGAGGCCCTAGGTTCAGTCCCCAGTACTGAAAAATAAATGCAACTTATAGATCTTAATTTGCTTTTACTTTACTAATCTAGACTTGAGCCGCACTAAGTCCATAAAAAGGAGTGTTCGTTCCAGTGAGCCCAGCGGTTTTTATAGCCAGAGCAGGGCTGAAAAGGGGGAATCACAGAAAAGGGAGATAGATATTTTTGAAGTTGTTTTCCTAATATGGTGGGGACGGGAAAACTGAAGATAGAGAAGTAATTGATTGGTTACCAGCAGATCTCTTGAGATTAATTTTTGTAACAACTAAAGGGTTTAAATGATAGAAGGATTATTGGCCTATTTATTCAGAAAATTTCTGTATTTTTCATTTTTCTGTCTGAGAAGGTGAGATAATTTTAGTGCTGTGGGACTTCAGTGAGTACATTTGATTTTTAGTTCAGTCTTTTGGTGCCTGGTACAGGAGCTGAGCCTAAGACAGTTCTCTGGCAGATTTTATTTAACTAAGCCAAACTTGGCTTGGGTGTGACAGGTCTGCCCTCTTACATGTGCCTGAGATTAATTTAAGCTGGGGTGATGATTCTTAGCTGTGGCCAGTGCCCATAATTCCTTCCTCCCCTCTTTGCTTCTCCCCTGGCCCCCCTTGCTCTCCAGGGTTTCAGGTAATCCAGGGTGGCCTTGAACTGCTTATGTAGCAGAGGATGACCTTGAAAATGATCCCTTTGCCTCCACCTCCCAAGTCTACTCTATCTGCCCATCTACTCACCCACCCACCCATCTGTTCATCCGTCCATCCATCCATCCACCCATTTACCCTCTACCGGCAGGTAGTTGAGTTTGTCCTTTAACTCACTGTGTAGTCAAGCCTGCTTCAGCCTCTTGTAAGTGCTGATTGCTGACTGCCTGTGCCCCCATGCCCTCCCCTATAATTTTTAAAAGGAAACAGGAGAGCCTGAGATGGAGATTAGTAATGGAACTATTTTCTTTGCCCCTCTGAATACCCTTCCCCAATGCCTCTTCGCACGTGGAACACTGAATTTGCGTGTGACTCCTACTTTGACCGGGTGGCTAAGTGAGCCTTGTCACTCTAAGGTCTCACCTTAGCTGAACCCTGGAGAAAGAGCTTCGGAGTAAACTTCTGGACTGTAAGTCAGCCCCAACTGAATATTTTCTTTTATAAGAGTTGCCGTGGCCATAGTGTCTCTTCACAGCAGTAAAACCCTCACACAATGGGTTAAGGATAACACAAAAGAGTGTGGATAAAGACAGGGATGAGAGGTAAAGATTAAAGTCTCTTTATTCAAGAAGTCTGTAAAGATTAAAGTCTCTTTATTCAAGAAGACACCAAGGCAAAACACAGGCCAGAGCTAGGTTATAGA